>NC_084550.2:59547500-59582500 GCF_033978685.3 Nerophis lumbriciformis | reverse complement strand
TATATTTGTATATATGTATGTATATACGTGTGTACATGTGTATACATATATATATATATATATATATATATATTAGTACAGGCCAAAAGTTTGGACACACCTCATTTCAATGCGTTTTCTTTATTTTCATGACTATTTACTTTGTAGATTGTCACTGAAGGCATCAAAACTATGACACCTGTGAAGTGAAAACCCTTTTAGGGTTGAAGCTCATCGAGAGAATGCCACGAATGTGCAAAACAGTAATCAGAGCAAAGGATGGCTATTTTGAAGAAACTATAATTAGAAAACATGTTTTGAGTTATTTAACTTTTTTTTGTTAAGTACATAACTCCACATGTGTTCATTCATAGTTTTGATGTGACAATCTACAATGTAAATAGTCATGAAAATAAAGAAAACACATTGAGTGAGAAGGTGTGTCCAAACTTTTGAATTTGTGAAACTGAAACAATACAAAAAGAATGCCATTGTAAGTTAATAATACCAACACGGACACTGGTAAACGTGTTAGCATTTGCTAACGATGCTAGCTTCATTATATTAGGATAGTGTTCACAAATATGCATGAAAACACTCCTAAATGGGACGGTTTAGTAAGTATGAATTGTTGTAGTTATATTGTAAAATGTACAAACATTGCTGGGAGTGATTAATGAAGAATCCATTTGAGTAAAAACGCTATGTACGGCAAGAAGGCGGAAAAGCTCTAAACAGACGGGAACTGCAGCACCTGCAGTAAGCAAACTCGTCCAAGACATGGCGCCATAGCACAATACGACAATTGTTTTTCTAAAAAAAAAAACTATTTGCATCATGGCCATCAGCAAAGGAACATTTATAAATTAGCCGCACCGTTTTATAAGCTGCAGAGCTCAAAGCATTGGAAAAAAGGAATTTGTAAGTTATATATGACTTGAATTGACTGGTCTGTAAACCTGTTTCCATACCATCGCCTCTGCTGGTTGCAGGCAGGTACTGCACTCCTTTTTGCCTCCCATTATTTCAAGACACGACTAATCCACGATGGATTTCTCATAATCAGACACATTTATAAACCCAATTACTTGTTGATTTAGCGTTGATAGACGCCCAGTGATATACGTGGTGGTGGTCTACAGCCCTGCCTTTTCTAGTCGTTCACTGCACCGCGTGAGAACATCTCCAGTGACAATGTGACTGCAACGTGATCAAGCATATCCTGTGTCCCGCCGTGTGAAATCCAAACCTCTAATTGAGGTCACAAAACCTTGGCGTCATTAGAACCTGTTCTTACACACTCCTGTGTGTGTGTGTGTGTGTGTGTGTGTGTGTGTGTGTGTGTGTGTGTGTGTGTGTGTGTGTGTGTGTGTGTGTGTGTGTGTGTGTTGTAGGGTGCTGAACTCCACCATGTTTGAGAGTTGGGTTATAGTCGGCCCCTTCCCGTCGTGGTGGCTCTTCAACGTTTTACTGCTGGTGCTGCAGGTGCTGCACGTCATCTGGTCTTACCTCATCGCACGCATCGCCATCAAGGCCGTCCTAAGGGGCAAGGTGGGTCACTGCACACAAACACCCCTCCGTAGTTACCAGCTCTTTTTCCCGCCCCCTCAAAAAAAACAACTCAAAAACGACAGGTTGTCTAAAGTAGGAGGGCCCCAAAAGTGGTGGAGTTGGTCATGCAAGTGTAAAAAGAAGTTGAACAGTGTTAGACAGCATTTAACCGCTGATTGTGAACTAAAGTTGAACTAAACCGGTTTCACACCAACACCTGAGTAGAAATGTTTTAGAGTAAATAAAGAGTCATACAGTGTTTAACACAGGACTGCAATCTATTTGTGGTGGTGGTGGCTTTCTAATGTCATTTTCTAATTTGCGTAATAACCTTTGAAACAAGCTATATTTAAAGACATATCTTCATGTTTTTTTAGTTATTAAAAAGTCACACACACTAGGTGTGGTGAAATTACCCTCTGCATTTGACCCATCTCCTTGCTCCACCCCCTGGGAGGTGAGGGGAGCAGTGAGCAGCGGCGGTGGCCGCGCTCGGGAATCATTTTTGGTGATTTAACCCCCAATTCCAACCCTTGATGCTGAGTTGGAATAGTACGGCCTTTTCTCAATACATTATACAAGAGGTCCCCCAAATTATGGCCAATCAGCGTTCACAGTACGACTCAAGGGATGTCACAATTTAAAAAAAAATGTTTTAATACATTTTGTCCAGCAGCTGCTCAGACAAATAAGTACCAATGTTAGTCGACAAACACACTAGGTGTGGTGAAATTACCCTCTGCATTTGACCCATCCCCTTGTTACGCCCCCTGGGAGGTGAGGGGAGCAGTGAGCAGCGGTGGTGGCCGCGCTCGGGAATCATTTTTGGTGATTTAACCCCCAATTCCAACCCTTTACGGGTCCCATTTCTATAGTCTTTGGTATGACTCGGCCGGGGTTTGAACTCACGACCTAACGATCTCAATCATATAGTAGATTATCATATCTGCTGTACACATTTACTTAAAAAAAAGAGAAGTGTTGGGCACTTCTCTTGTTGCCTTATTTGTATTTGACTTTATTAAGTGTTTGGATATATTTACAGTTTGGCACAATATGTGTTTGTCAGCTGTGGTCCATAGGGGCCGTGGCGGTACTTAGTTGTAATACACTTTTCTACCACTTGTGGCAGTAATGACAACATCAAACAAACAGAAGAAGTTTGGAGCTAAAGTCATACAGAGGTTTCTAAAGCGCAAAAATTATGACTAAAGTGGTGAAGCTGTGTTTTTCATTTGCACGTTGACAGTTTATTTAAAAAACATCTATTATTCTTAATTTAGTTCATATTATTTATGAAGTATCGTATTTTTCGGAGTATAAGTCGCTCCGGAGTATAAGTCGCACCGGCCAAAAATGCATAATAAAGAAGGAAAAAAACATATATAAGTCGTATTGGAGTATAAGTCGCATTTTAGGGGGAAATGTATTTGATAAAACCCAACACCAAGAATAGACATTTGAAAGGCAATTTAAAATAAATAAAGAATAGTGAACAACAGGCTGAATAAGTGTACGTTATATGAGGCATAAATAACCAACTGGTATGTTAACGTAACATATTATGGTAAGATTCATTCAAATAACTATAACATATAGAACATGCTATACGTTTATCTGTCACTCCTAATCGCTAAATCCCATGAAATTTTATACGTCTAGTCTCTTACGTGAATGAGATAAATAATATTATTTGATATTTTACGCTAATGTGTTAATCATTTCACACATAAGTCGCTCCTGTCGGCCAAACTATGAAAAAAAACTGAGTTATAGTCCGAAAAATACAGTATATGTATTTATGTATATGTATATGTATATATATATATATATATATGTGTGATGAGGTGGCGACTTGTCCAGGGTGTACCCCGCCTTCCGCCCGATTGTAGCTGAGATAGGCTCCAGCGCCCCCCGCGACCCCAAAGGGAATAAGCGGTAGAAAATGGATGGATGGATGGATATATATAGTTATATTTTTTATTATGCACTACATAATAGTATATGCATTTATTTTTCATCAATTTTTGTCATCCCTTCTTTTGCAGTATATTTATTTTTGTAATCAGTCTGACCTAAGCCTTGATAATAACCTTTGTGATTAACGTATATCATTTGACAAGGTTTACATTAAACTGTAAGTAGGTTAAATATAACTAAAAATAAGACTAAGATTAGTAATTCAGTGTTAATATTTCAGTGGGCCCCTATGTAGTAGAAAAGTTGGGCTGCGAGGTCAAAAAGGTAAAGAACCCCTGTGGTAGTTCATGACAAATACGTCAATAAAACAATAAATGGGAATGTTTTGATTCCAGCATTATACATGATATTTACATGCAGAAATGTTAATTATTACCACATTTATTGGTTGTAATTAAAAAGTACACCTTTGACCCTCAGGGGACAACGGCTGACTTGTTGTGTCCTTTCAGTAAATACATGTTATATTTTTATTCCATTATACCTCATTTTTTAATTAATGTTTAACATTTGTTATTCCAGGACGTAAAAGTCATTTTTTTTAGAGAATTAAAACATTTAAGTTATTTGTTTTGCCTAAGTCTTTCAATCAACTTCAGCCCTAAACAAAATGATATTTTTTTTTATATTAGATCAAATTTTCATCATCGTTTAATTAGCATAAATTTGCATGACCCTTTTAGGGTCCCGGCTTTTATTCTGCTTCTGCGCTTGTTTGTTTATTCCACGTCTTTTCTCTGCAGAAGAAGCCGTTTGGGTGGTCTTCTGCGTCCCATCTTTCACTCCCGTCTTTTTCCTCCCGGTTCTTCCTTCTCTCTCTCGCTTCTTCCTGCAAGTCTTGACAAATGTCTGGTCAGTCAGAGGCGCCCCCTTGTGGTCACCCTGAGTGTGAGCTCTCGGGTCTGTCTCAAAAGGTGTGCAGCGACGTGCGCAGCGACGTGGAGAGCAGCTCCGAGGACGAGTCGCCGCGGGAGGAGAACGGCGCCAATGGCCACTGCGCCGCCAGGAGCCGGCCTCAGAACCACGGCGACTGCTCGCATCACGCGTGACCTTTTTGAGTAAAAAAACGCCCGCCGTCGGTGAAGGGACGATGCAGAGGTCACACGTTAAAAAAACCAAAAACTGATACGTCGGGATGTTGGTGTAGTGACGTCATCGATTGTTAAGAACTTAGCGTGTTTCGTGATTGTTTTATTATTATTATTGTTATTGTTGGATGACTTAGTGGCTACCTGTACAGGTGTCAGGCACATACATATACATAGTTGAAAGCTGCTGTGCCGTTACACACCTTAAATGGTACAAACAACTGCATTGCATCCCAATGTCCTGCAGGAAATAGAGGGGGTCCATCAGTCCTTAATGACTTCCGGGTCCTGGTTTTCGGCGGCCAGCTTGAGCCGCTTCTGCTTCTGCATGAAGCGGTAGCCCCGCATGGCGCACAGGTAGCCGCCGTAGACGGTCAGCAGCATCATGGAGCCCGAAAAGGCCCGGTAGCCGATATCGGCGAGGCGCTTGGCCGTTACCATGGCGACGGCCTCTGAAAGGAAAGAGGAATAGTGAAATACAACTCTGTGACGTATCTAGGGATGTGGCAATATCAATATTTCATATCACACTTTCTGTGAGCAAAATGTTCACTGTTATTATTATTACCCTAATATTGCTGAATAATACACACACTGAAATCTTTTAACGTTTTTTTTAATAAATACTAGGGGTGTAACGGTACACAAAAATGTTGGTTCAGTACGTACCTCGGTTTAGAGGTCACGGTTCGGTTCATTTTCGGTACAGTAAGAAAACAACAAAATATACAATTTTTGGTTCTTTATTTACCAAATGTGTAAACAATGGCTTTATCCTTTTAACATTGGGAACACTATAATAATTCTGCCCACGTTAATCAACATTAAACTGCCTCAAGTTGTTGCTCAAATGAAATAAAATGACAAAACTTTTCTTCTACATATAAAAAGTGCAACATTAAACAGTTTCAAGTCAACTCATCATGCTTAATTTATTACAGCATTTGGGAAGCCTGTAGTTGATTTTTATTATGTAAATGTTATATTTTTATCAACATGTGATAGCAGGGACCCTGCCATTCAAAACTAGGCTGCTGCATTACTAATGATTAAAGGGGAACATTATCACAATTTCAGAAGGGTTAAAACCATTAAAAATCAGTTCCCAGTGGCTTATTTTATTTTTCGAAGTTTTTTCAAAATTTTACCCATCACGCAATATCCCTAAAAAAAGCTTCAAAGTGCCTGATTTTAACCATCGTTATATACACCCGTCCATTTTCCAATGACGTCACACAGTGATGCCAACACAAACAAACATGGCGGATAGAACAGCAAGGTATAACAACATTAGCTCGGATTCAGACTCGGATTTCAGCGGCTTAAGCGATTCAACAGATTGCGCATGTATTGAAACGGATGGTTGTAGTGTGGAGGCAGGTAGCGAAAACGAAATTGAAGAAGAAACTGAAGCTATTGAGCCATATTGGTTTGAACCGTATGCAAGCGAAACCGACGAAAACGACACGACAGCCAGCGACACGGGAGAAAGCGAGGACGAATTCGGCGATCGACTTCTAACCAACGATTGGTATGTGTTTGTTTGGCATTAAAGGAAACTAACAACTATGAACTAGGTTTACAGCATATGAAATACATTTGGCAACAACATGCACTTTGAGAGTGCAGACAGCCCAGTTTTCTTCAATTAATATATTCTGTAGACATACCCTCATCCGCTCTCTTTTCCTGAAAGCTGATCTGTCCAGTCCAGTTGGAAATGCATCTGCTTTGAGTGTCGCAGGATATCCACACATTCTTGCCATCTCTGTCGTAGCATAGCTTTCGTCGGTAAAGTGTGCGGAACAAACGTCCAATTTCTTGCCACTTTCGCATCTTTGGGCCACTGGTGCAACTTGAATCCGTCCCTGTTCGTGTTGTTACACCCTCCAACAACACACCGAGGAGGCATGATGTCTCTAAGGTACGGAAAACAGTCGAAAAAACGGAAAATAACAGAGCTGATTTGACTCGGTGTTTGTAATGTGTTTGAGAAAATGGCGGATTGCTTCCCGATGTGACGTCACAACGTGACGTCATCGCTCCGAGAGCGAATAATAGAAAGGCGTTTAATTCGCCAAAATTCACCCATTTAGAGTTCGGAAATCGGTTAAAAAAATATATGGTCTTTTTCCTGCAACATCAAGGTATATATTGATGCTTACATAGGTCTGGCGATAATGTTCCCCTTTAATGTAACTATAGCTAAAAAAAATAGTACAATAGCAATAGGAGAGACTATGAACACCATGGAGTTCATGTAGGCTTAATGATGCAGTTACATTATTATATCAACTATCAGAGACAGAAACTCTTCATTTAACATAATGTCCTTTTTTGCTGCTTCAACACAGCTCAATCAACACAGAAAAAGGTAAAGTGAAATAACAGACAGACAGGGCTTTGCTGTCCGTAACACACACACCGCAAAATGAGCTAACGTTAGGCTAAAAGCGAATTAGCCTTCACCTCAAGCCAGGATTGCGAGCGAGCTGAGCTGCCGTTTGTTTCTAGAACACCAACGGGCTCATAGTGATGTTACTAGTAGTTGACTATTATAATTTGGGGAGAGTCCGCTGCCTGATGCTTTACGCTAAACACCTTTCTGCTAACTCCACCGCAGAAGCACTGACGACATGCGCTCTGAATACGCACTGCTGATTGGCTGTTACCGCTCTGTATGTAACCAATCAGATGGTTGTGTGGGTGGGACAATGCTGGGTGCTGTGTAGAGGACTGACAGAGAAGAGGCAGAAGAAGCGGAGCAGCTCGTTAAGACTTTAGCTTAGGCGGCTACTTAATATTTTCATGTGGAAACTCGTTCGGTACACCTCCGAAACGAACTCAAACCCCCGTACCGCAACGGTTCAATACAAATACACGTACTGTTACACCCCTAATAAATACATTGACACACAAACACTTAGTTGACAGATTTAATATTGTTTGCTTCATAAGAGCCATATTGTTTGTATTTTCAGTGTTTCAATATGTCTGTCTTCCATTTTAATTTGCAAAAGTTTTTTAATGTTTTAGTCAATTGCGTCACTTCCGGTTTATGTGTCGTCACTTCCTGTTAAAAAGAACACCTGTGTCCGTTTCAACTTGACACTGCTTATGTGCGACACCGCTGGTAAAATGTCCTCATTTGTCTGCTGAAAGTTCAAAAGCTGTGTATTTCAAATAATAAAATATACTTAAAATACAAAGAAAGTTTAGTTAGGAAATACATTTTCAAAAATTATACTAACTTGTGTATTAATGAGAAAAATTACAATAATAAACACGGTTAAATATGTAACTTAACATTAATATTTTCGTAAAGACAGAATTTTTGTTGTTACAAAACCATATTATTTGTATTCTATTATTACAGTTGGGGGGAAAAAGTAAAAATGTAAGAAAAAAATCAGTATGTAATGAGATAAAAATTAAGTGTTCAAACTAATAATAATACACTCAGTCACTTATAATACAAAGCTGACAATCGTTTTTTTGTATTTTTTTTTACTAGAAAAATATCAATGTGGCCCCTGCATACTTTCACTTTTCAGTATGCGGCCCTTGGTGGAAAAGGTTTAGATGTCCCTGAACTACAGAATCTAAAGTAGCGATATTTTGATTTGAGAATCAATATTAGAGCAATTATCAGCAATATTGATATTTCAGTATCAATTCGCGTATCACTACGTGACACTGTGAAGTGAATTATATTTATATAGCGCTTTTTCTCTAGTGACTCAAAGCACTTTACATAGTGAAACCCAATATCTAAGTTACATTTAAACCAGTGTGGGTGGCACTGGGAGCAAAGTGTCTTGCCCAAGGACACAACGGCAGTGACTAGGAATGGCGGAAGCAGGGATCAAACCTGGAACCCTCAAGTTGCTGGCACGGCCACTCTACCAACCGAGCTATACCGCCCCACACTGTGGAGTTTATATCGATAACTTTTTGCAAAGACTGCACAGTTTTTATGTTCAATGTAAATATCCTAGTGGTTAAGACAGTAATGTGTTTATGTAAGTTTAAAATTGAGGTATGTTTTTTTATTAATATGGAAAGACGTCTATGTCTCTTGTTTTCATGTTATCATTTAAGCTAGCTAGCAAGCTAATGCGAGTCAGTCCATCAGTTCATAAAAATGCAGTTATCAATCACGGTATTTTGATAATTTTATTTTTTATACGGTAATATTAACCGTTGAGTTTTACCGCAATTATCATTACCGTTTATTGTTACATCCCCTCGACGCATCATTTTTGTTCAATATTAAAGCTGTATACAATGTTTTGACATTTCCTTAAACTTGCAAAGCTGCGGTATCATGAACAAAATGAGGGAAAAACATTGGAAAAAAATAACAATAAAAATAGTATTAAGTAAAACCCAAAATATATACCCTTGTTTGGGATGAAAACTTTTCAGCACTACTGTTTCAACAGAAACCACCGTGGCAAAATAAAAAACCTGGGCAAAGGAAAAGTGCTAAACGTTTGTCTCATGAAACGGACATCAACAAACTCCATTTTTACATGAACGGAAATCAATAAACGTGAATATTTCTTTGTGCCGGACATGTCCTCTTTTGCGGAGCGGTCAGGGCGGAGTTTCTTAAATGCCTCAAATGTCCGGCATTTTGAGTTAGGGTTGCGTGTATTTTCAATGTACGTTCAGGGTTAAGAAGGGGTTAAAAACAAAACAAATTGTGCGTGCAGCAGCATTGGTGAGGGAGGGGCAGAGACAGAGAGAGAGAGAGAGTTATGATAAACGCGCATGCGTCGCCAGGCTCTGCTTTTTATCCATAGATTTATCACATTTAATTTTTTATTATCTATAGCAGGGGTGTCAAAAGTGTGCCATTTGCGGCCCACAGCTAATGTTTTAAAGGCCCACGGCACATTCTAAAAATACTATTAAAATAAACAAAAACATAACAAAAGTGAAATAAAAAAGCTTAAAGGTTAAATGTCATTTAAAAAAAGTTGCAATGTTGACTAATAAAACAAAGCTGTTTTTTTTTTTTTTCAAACTGTCATTGCTCAAAACATAATATTGAATCAAAATCAATGTTATTATGAATTATTGACCTATCAAAGGTTCCCATTACTTCACATCAAATATTCCACTAAGAAGAATATTTTTGGTGGAAGATTTTGCAAATTTGGTAAATAAATAACCCAAAAATGTATATTTTGTTTTCTTACTGTACCGAAAATGAACCGAACCGTGACCTCTAAACCGAGGTACGTACCGAACCGAAATGTTTGTGTACCGTTACACCCCTAGATAATATATCATGTTGTAGGTGTTTATTACACTTTGCATTCATATTTTGCTGTTTGTTACATTTTTAGATGTCTATGGAGGACCTGGTCTGAGAAGTAAAAGCAAAACGACGATCATATGTTGTTGATATTCAGTGTTTTATTGTTCATAGTTAATATTGTAAATCCCACTTTGTTTATTTTAATGTACATTTTGGGTGTCCCATTCAGTACAAAATAATGTAAAATTCCATTCTGTTTTTTTGAGGTGGTCTGTCATAACTTGTTTAGAATTCTATCGGACATCGTGACGTTTGGTATTAGTGTTTCTGGAAAAAAGGGACCCAAACACACATACTGTACAGCAGATTTGTACAGCTAAATGTGCACAGAGGTGGGTAGTAACGCGCTACATTTACTCCGTTACATCTACTTGAGTAACTTTTAGGATAAATTGTACTTCTATGAGTAGTTTTAATGCAACATACTTTTACTTTTCCTAGAGTATATTTATAGAGAAGAAACGCTACTTTTACTGCACTCCATTTATCTACATTCAGCTCGCTACTGATTTTTATGGATCTGTTAATGCACGCTTTGTTTGTTTTGGTTTGTCAGACAGACCTTCAAAGTAGGATCTATCGCATGCCTGCGTTTCACCAATCAAATGCAGTCACTGGTGACGTTTGACTCCATTTCATCAATCAAACAGAGCCAGGGGGTCACATGATTAACTGCACATGAAGTTTCAGCGGCAAACAACGACAAGCTTAAGCTTACATGAACTCAACGTCAAATTTGAGGAAGCACATGGCGGTAAGTAACGTTAGTAGATATTTTGGCTGTCACCGTAGGCTGATGTTAGCTTCCCTGCTATGAATCACTGTCAAATGTACATCGTGTGGGGACATTTATTAACGCACTGCAGCGTCATAGACACACACACACACACACACACACACACACATGCATAGAAACACCAATCAGAAGTGCACAGTGTGTTCCCAGGTGCAGCCCACACCTATCAGTTTATGGTTTGCGTAAAGGCTAACTTGTTATTTTCCTTTGTAATCTCTGCCTACTGAGCCTATGGTGCTGTTAAGTTATTGTGGCTCAATTTGCCTTCATTTTTTTTATGTTAATGTATTATTATTTAATATATATTATTGTTTTAGTTGCTTAAAAGATATTCCTGGCTCTGAATTTGCTCATTGCTATTTTAATGTTTTTGTGCATTATTTGTTGCCGGCATCATTAAACGAACAGGTTACTCATGAGTTACTCAGTACTTGAGTAGTTTTTTCACAACATACTTTTTACTTTTTGGGTGACTACTCCTTACTTTTACTTGAGTAATACATCTCTAAAGTAACAGTACTCTTACTTGAGTACAATTTCTGGCTATGCTACCCAACTCTGACCCAAACACACATACTGTACAGCAGATTTGGATGTGGATATATAATTTATACACACATACACATTTTTTCTCTTAATGTGGCCCTTGCGTCAAAATATTTGCCCAGTTCTGGTCTAGAACAAAGAAGTAAAAAGTAATACTATGTAGGATAAATGTGATTCTCGATTGAAACTTTTATTAGTAGAATGCACAGCACAGTACATATTCCGTACAATTGACCACTAAATGGTAACACCCAAATAAGTTTTTCAACTTTTTTAAGTCGGGGTCCACGTAAATTGATTCATGATACAAATATATACTATCATCATAATACAGTCATCACACAAGTTAATCATCTGAGTATATACATTGAATTATTTACATTATTTACAATCCGGAAGGTGGTATGTGGAGGGTTACCATGAATTGATTTTTGTGGACCCCAACTTAAACAAGTTGAAAAACTTATTGGGGTGTTACCATTTAGTGGTCAATTGTACGGAATATGTACTGTACTGTGCAATCTACTAATAAAAGTTCCAATCAATCAATGGTTGATATCATCACTTCAGTCATCAACAATTGCATCATCAGAGAAATGGACACTGAAACAATGTAGGTCTGACTTGGTAGGATATGTACAGCGAGCAGAGAACATATTGAGATCAGAAAGCATAAGAACAAGTATATACATTTGATTATATACATTTGATTATTTAGATTTGGTTATTTTCAATCCGGGGAGGTGGGATGTGGAGGAGGGAATAGCTAATTACAAAAAAAAATGATCACATACAACTTTATTGATCACCGAGTGGTAAGGAGTGGAGACGTGATGGGGTGAATAAATCAACCACTTATTATTATTTGGTATATTAATCATGTAGAAATATTCAAGCGGTTATGATTAGAAATGAAAGAAAAGTTGAAATGAAAGCTACATTACAATTCCTCCTCCTGATACACTTACCAACGTATTGTCAATTGTCGCATTATTTGAGCGCACGTGTTAACATTACAGTGCAAACAGTGATTATTAAGTCAATAAAAATCACTTACGTGTTTTATTTGGGGAAAAGAGTCCGCGTTGAGTTGTTGTGTCTTCAATGTCAGCACCGAACCGAGCGCAGTTAGCTTCAAGCTTTCATAAGGTACGGAAGCCGATAAGGCGGCGGTCGTCTTTAACGCTTCCCCTCCAGCAGCGCCACACTACTAAAGAGGAGGAAAAAAACGCTTTATAGCGATCACAAATAGTTTGACATTCAACCCCTTGAATGAAAACACTAAGTTGATTTCATGTATTGTTTTAGTGTTTAGTTAAGACGCCAACATACGCTTTAGTGAGGTATGGAAGACGATGAGGTCATCCTCTTCTTCTACGCTTCCTGTTACCGATATTGAACAGCGTCATCTAACGCCTAGGAGTGGGATCTTTGGCTAACTCCGTTGAAACACTCGGTGAATTGAAGTCATGACAATGTGATTATATTATATTGATGGTTAGAGCGATGTTTGAAATATTGATGAATTATAATAAAGAGAAATTGTTCAACACAGTAGCTCAGTTACAATGATGGAAAGTGTAAGGATGGAAAGGACAATGCAGGTATAAATACACTAATATAGCGATTAAAAGAAATCTAACATATATACGAATATATACATAATATATGTACAGAATAATATATATACAGATATATTATATTATGTCTATAACATATATACAATCATTGGCGTTGCTAGGCCTATTTTAGGGGGGCTCAAGCCCCCCTAAAATATTCTGAAGCCCCCTAAATAATTTGGTTTTAAAAAAAAAAAAAAATTTTTTTTTTACACATACATGCCGACATATTCATTATAAAGTGGCCCGAATATGAGTTTAAATAAATAATCATATAACCTGTCATTATTCACTCAGTTTCCCCTCACTAAGTGAGGGGAAACTAAGTGGAAAACTAACTCAGTGGCCTAGTGGTTAGAGTGTCCGCCCTGAGATCGGTAGGTTGTGAGTTCAAATCCCGGCCGAGTCATACCAAAGACTATAAAAATGGGACCCATTACCTCCCTGCTTGGCACTCAGCATCAAGGGTTGGAATTGGGGGTTAAATCACCAAAATGATTCCCGGGCGCGGCCACCGCTGCTGCCCACTGCTCCCCTCATCTCCCAGGGGGTGATCAAGGGTGATGGGTCAAATGCAGAGAATAATCTCGCCACACCTAGTGTGTGTGTGTGACAATCATTGGTACTTTAACTTTAACTTTTAACTTTTCATAGCGTAAGGTAGAGAGCCCCTTTAGTGCGTCAGTATCCAATCCATTCCACTTGTTCATATAGAAAATGCCGACATCACTCAAAATCCAGTCCGCATTTTCTCTGCGACCTTGCTTGCGGTCCTTGGACTTGTTCATATAGAAAATGCCCACATCACTCAAAATCCAGTCCGCATTTTCTCTGCGACCTTGCTTGCGGTCCTGCAGGTGTACGAAGCACATTAGCACACAGCACTGCAGAACAAGAACGTAAATTAATGCAAAATTGACATAAGAAACTTTTTCAAGAAAGTAAGTATTCATCACTGCTTGTATTAAAATGTATTAGCTCCACTTTACACCAGGTCTGTGATTGACAAAAAGTTACATTCCCACTCTAAAGCAATGCTGCTACTTAGTTAGCTAGTTAGCCTGAAATGCATCATGAAGGTCCTGGTTATTTATAAAGTTAAATGTGCACTCTTTTTTACCATTTGCTATCTTTGGGGTTACTTCCTTCTGGAGCATCAGCTGTGTTTCTCACTTTACACATGGAGGAGAACAGGAGCTGAGCTCATTCACGTATGACTATCATCAGTAGATAATAATAATAATCACTCCACAACCGCTATTGACCTGTAGGACTCAGGGCAGAGGAGCACAGAAAGTGAGAGGAGAGAGGCCTCTACTGGAAAGGTGAGTAGGAGAATAATGATACATATAAATAAATATTAAAACTTTTTTTTTTAAATGGCTTATCGAAAAGCCATTTGTTTTATTTATTTCTGGGTGGATCATGTTGACTATTGGTCCTCCTAATTGTCAATCATTCTGGTGATGACACATACGGACATATATATATATATATATATATATATATATATATATATATATATATATACACTACCGTTCAAAAGTTTGGGGTCACCCAAACAATTTTGTGTTTTCCATGAAAAGTCACACTTATTCACCACCATACGTTGTGAAATGAATAGAAAATAGAGTCAAGACATTGACAAGGTTAGAAATAATGATTTGTATTTGAAATAAGATTTTTTTTACATCAAACTTTGCTTTCGTCAAAGAATCCTCCATTTGCAGCAATTACAGCATTGCAGACCTTTGGCATTCTAGCTGTTAATTTGTTGAGGTAATCTGGAGAAATTGCACCCCACGCTTCTAGAAGCAGCTCCCACAAGTTGGATTGGTTGGATGGGCACTTCTTGTGTACCATACGGTCAAGCTGCTCCCACAACAGCTCAATGGGGTTCAGATCTGGTGACTGCGCTGGCCACTCCATTACCGATAGAATCCCAGCTGCCTGCTTCTTCTCTAAATAGTGCTTGCACAATTTGGAGGTGTGTTTTGGGTCATTGTCCTGTTGTAGGATGAAATTGGCTCCAATCAAGCACTGTCCACTGGGTATGGCATGGCGTTGCAAAATGGAGTGATAGCCTTCCTCATTCAGAATCCCTTTTACCCTGTACAAATCTCCCACCTTACCAGCACCAAAGCAACCCCAGACTATCACATACCTCCACCATGCTTAACAGATGGCGTCAGGCATTCTTCCAGCATCTTTTCAGTTGTTCTGCGTCTCACAAACCTTCTTGTTTGTGATCCAAACACCTCAAACTTGGATTCATCCGTCCACAACACTTTTTTCCAGTCTTCCTCTGTCCAATGTCTGTGTTCTTTTGCCCATCTTAATCTTTTTCTGTTATTGGCCAGTCTCAGATATGGCTTTTTCTTTGCCACTCTGCCATGAAGCCCAGAATCCCGCAGCCGCCTCTTCACTGTAGATGTTGACACTGGTGTTTTGCGGGTGCTATTTAATGAAGATGCCAGTTGGGGACCTGTGAGGCGTCTGTTTCTCAAACTAGAGACTCTAATGTACTTATCTTCTTGCTCAGTTGTGCAACGCGGCCTCCCACTTCTTTTTCTTCTCTGATTAGAGCCTGTTTGTGCTGTCCTCTGAAGGGAGTAGTACACACCGTTGTAGGAAATCTTCAATTTCTTAGCAATTTCTCGCATGGAATAGCCTTAATTTCTAAGAACAAGAATAGACTGTCGAGTTTCAGATGAAAGTTCTCTTTTTCTGGCCATTTTGAGCGTTTAATTGACTCCACAAATGTGATGCTCCAGAAACTCAATCTGCTCAAAGGAAGGTCAGTTTTGTAGCTTCTGCAACGAGCTAAACTGTTTTCAGATGTGTGAACATGATTGCACAATGGTTTTTTAATCATCAATTAGCCTTCTGAGCCAATGAGCAAACACATTGTACCATTAGAACACTGGACTGATAGTTGCTGGAAATGGGCCTCTATACACCTATGTAGATATTGCACCAAAAACCAGACATTTGCAGCTAGAATAGTCATTTACCACACTAGCAATGTATAGAGTGTATTTCTTTAAAGTTAAGACTAGTTTAAAGTTATCTTCATTGAAAAGTACAGTGCTTTTCCTTCAAAAGTAAGGACATTTCAATGTGACCCCAAACTTTTGAACGGTAGTGTATATTATTTATTTTTGTAATATATTGTATTTGTAATCTACTTTACATTTGATTCCAAATCTCAAAGTGCTACAGAATTACAACCATTGACGTTGTTAGGCCTATTTTGGCATTGTAATAAATAAATAAAATAAAAATGGCTTATCGATAAGCCATTTGTTTTATTTGATATATATATATATATATATATATATATATATATATATATATATATATATATATATATATATATATATATATATATATAAACCCAGACACCATCATTGTAGTCATTTTTCTCCTGCGTGGACTTCCGTCTTCCTTTACAATGAGTGAAGCTGCACGAAACCTTGTGTCTGCAATTGTAAATCATTTAGTTTTTAAGTTTTGTGTTTCTTGTAGAATCCATATAAAGTAATATACATTAGCCTATTGTTAAAATAATGAAAAAAACATCATTAAATATCCATCCATTTGCTACCGCTTATTCCCTTTGGGGTCGCGGGGGGCGCTGGAGCCTATCTCAGCTACAATCGGGCGGAAGGCGGGGTACACCCTGGACAAGTCACCACCTCATCGCAGGGCCAACACAGATAGACAGACAACATTCATTAAATATATTTGTTTTATTGTATTGTTACATTAATAGCTGTTGTATTATTATAGGATGGCTTGTTAAACATTTCATAGGATTTTCAGAGGGAAGAAAAACCAAGACATTTAATATAAAATGTAAAACGAATAAATACATAAAAAGAAAACAATGATTAAAAGCCATCGCCCTGGGGAGCATTTATTTTCGTCCCGTGCATTTTTTTTTACCGTCTTTCACCTGATTTTAACACTCTTTCAACAACAAATACTTTGTTACACATGATTTTAACATTCTTTCAACATTAAACACTATTTTACACCTGCTTTTAACACTTTTTCTACTCTTTTTTTACACCTGATTTCAACATTCTTTCAACATAAAACACTTTTTTACACCTGATTTCAACACGCTTTCACCAACAAAAAAATGTTTACGCCTGATTTTAACACTCTTTAAAAAAAAAACTTTTTTACACCTGATTTCAACACTCTTTCAACATCAAACACTTTTTTACACCTGATTTTAACACTCAACATAAAACACTTTTTTACACCTGATTTCAGCACGCTTTCACTAACAAAAAATGTTTTACACCTGATTTCGACACTCTTTCAACAACAAACACTTTTTTACTAGGGCTGTCAAGCGATTACAATATTCAATCACGATTAATCACATTGTTCTTAGTTAACTCAAAATTAATCGCAGTATTCGCAGAAATATCACATTTTTCCTCATTAATAAATGTACCCCAGACAGACAATTTTTAAGTGTTTAATACCATGAACAGACAATTAATTTTCTTTAATGAAATGTTTTTTTTAACATGCTTTTTGAAACAGCTCAACACAAAAAGTATATAAACACGCTTTTAAAGAGAATAAAAAACCGACCTGGTGTATTGTTAGAGTTTGTATTTTGTAGGAATACAGAATTGGTATTCCTGCTTTAGGAGCACTTGCATTTAGAGGAGAGGAGCTACACTTCCATGTTTAAATAGCAGTTCCACGCATTAATAACATAAAATGTGGATTGTTCCGATCATGCTTTCATTGTCAAAGATGTAAGTTGATATTTTTTTCTACCTAATAAATGTTTCTGATATTCTGTACTTTACATGTTGTACAAGTTAATGGCAATGACGTTAATCTCAGGCCCTGGAAGTTACATTTAATTGTTTGCATTATTTGTTTCAGCATTGAAATTTGAAGATGGTCCCTCAGCTCTTTGACAGCTTTGGCTCTTTTTCAGATCAGCAGACGGACTCTAAGTCTTTCTTATTTACAGTATATATAAACATTTCTCATTTCTATTCAAACTTCCATATATATTTAATTTCCTTAACGGCTTACCATAATATATATATATATATATATATATATATATATATATATATATATATATATATATATATATATATATATATATTATGGTAAGCCGTTAATATACCATAATATATATATATATATATATATATATATATTATGGTAAGCCGTTAAGGAAATTAAATATATATGGAAGTTTGAATAGAAATGAGAAATGTTTATATATACTGTAAATAAGAAAGACTTAGAGTCCGTCTGCTGATCTGAAAAAGAGCCAAAGCTGTCAAAGAGCTGAGGGACCATCTTCAAATTTCAATGCTGAAACAAATAATGCAAACAATTAAATGTAACTTTCAGGGCCTGAGATTAACATCATTGTAGCTGAGATAGGCTCCAGCGCCCCCCGCGACCCCAAAGGGAATAAGCGGTAGAAAATGGATGGATGGATATATATATATATATATATATATATATATATATATATATATATACATATATATACATATATATATATATATATATATATATAATATATAAGCCAAATTATCCCGATCCAGATATTACTTTAATTCAAGTAATTAAGTAATATTTCCAGGGCTTGAATTTACAACCATTTTAGTCACATATGTGCCCAAAATGTAATCTGTGCAACTTCAAAATATTTGGGAACAAACAATTATTGTATTGTGAGCGAAAGTCGTGGCATTAGCCTCTTTGTTGTGAATGAATAACATAGAGGCTAATGCCATGACTTTCATTGTGTTTCAGTGTATCTTGAAGGATCATACAAGTCATTGTTTCTTGTTGATGCTGTAAACAAAATGTCACTGTGCAAACCCATGTTTGTTGTTGTACTGAACACAGATTGAAAATAAACCGACTGAAATAATAATAATAACAATGAATAATTTCTAAGTCTTTGTTAGCCGTTTGTGAAGTTTTGTGCTTGTGTGCTACGTTCGCTCGCATCCTGTGCATCTCCTGGGGGCTAAGCCCCCCCTGTCCTTAAAAGCTAGTGATGTCCCTGTATGTTGGTAGCATTTTGTTCCACCTTAAGTCTCCAATTATCTTTTTATATGAGCCGGAAAGAATGATATACCAGTGCCAGGATGGCCCGGTGGTTAAGACTCTTGCTTAGGATTAAACAGTCCTGGGTTCAATACCAGACGGTTTGACAGTATTTTATTCCACTATTTTATAGTGTAGTTTACCCAGCAACAAGTCCCTGATTACCTTTCTATATGAGCCAGAAAAACATGTTCACAAGACCCAGGATGGCCCAGTGGTTAAGATTCTTGACATGCAATAAACAGTCCTGAGTTCAATACCTCTCTGGTTGACAGTATTTTGGTCCACCTCTTGTGTATTTTACCTAGCAAAGAGTCCCTGGTTAGATTTCTCTACAAGCCGGATACAGTAATTCAAAAGAACCAGGATAGCACAGTGGGTAAGACTGTTGACTTGGAATGAATGGTGCGGGGTTCAATCCCAGGTAAGTTGCTAGCATTTTGTTCCACCTTAGGTCTCTGATTAGCTTTTTATATGAGCCGGAAAGAAAGGCTTACCAGTGCCAGGATGGCCCAGTGGTAAAGACTCTTGATTAGTTTTAAACAGTCCTGGGTTCAATACCAGACGGTTTGACAGCATCTTATTCCACTATTTTATAGTGTAGTTTACCCAGCAACGAGTCCCTGATTACCTTTCTATATGAGCCAGAAAAATATCTTACAAGACCCAGGATGGCCCAGTGGTTAAGATTCTAGACATGCAATAAACAGTCCTGAGTTGGATACCTGTCTGGTTGACAGTATTTTGGTCCACCTCTTGTGTATTTTACCCAGCAAAGAGTCCCTGATTAGATTTCTATACAACCCGGATACAGGATTTCAAAAGATCTAGGATACCACAGTGGGTAAGACTGTTGAATTGGAATTAAGGGTGCTGGGTTCAATCCCAGGTAAGTTACTAGTATTTTGTTCCACCTTAAGTCTTTGATTAGCTTTTTATATGAGCCGGAAAAAGGGGTTTACCCGTGCCAGGATGGCCCAGTGGTTAAGACTCTTGATTAGGATTAAACAGTCCTGGGTTCAATATCAGTCGGGTTGACAGTATTTTATTCCACTGGTTTATAGTGTAGTTTACCCAGCAACGAGTCTCTGATTACCTTTCTTAATGAGCCAGAAAAACATCCTCACAAGACCCAGGATGGCCCAGTGGTTAAGGTCCTTGACATGCAATAAACAGTCCTGAGTTCAATACCTGTCTGGTTGACAGTATTTTGGTCCACCTCTTGTGTATTTTACCCAGCAAAGAGTCCCTGATTAGCTTTCTATACAAGCCGGATAGAGCTTTTTTACAAGGCCCAGAATAGCACAGTGAGTAAGACTGTTGACTTGGAATGAATGTTGCTGAGTTCAATCCCAGTTAAGTTGCTAGTATTTTGTTCCACCTTAGGTCTCTGATTAGCTTTGTATATGAGCCGGAAAGAAAGGCTTACCAGTGCCAGGATGGCCCAGTGGTTGAGAGTCTTGAGTAGGATTAAACAGTCCTGGTTCAATACCAGTCGAGTTTACAGTATTTTATTCCACTGGTTTATAGTGAAGTTTACCCAGCAACGAGTCTCTGATTAGCTTTCTATACAAGCCAGATACAAGAGTTCTCAAGACCTGGGATAGCACAGTGGGTAAGGCTGTTGTCTTGGAATAAAGGGTGCTGGGTTCAAATCCAGTAAATTGACTTGTATCTTCTGAAGCTTTGATTGGAAGTGTTGGGTGATATATTTCAACTCCATGTGTAATGAAAACATAATAATTAACTTATTTAATTATTTTTTTAACTGTTCCAATTAACTTTTTTTTTAATCGTACCCAGGAGAGCTCATTGGTCAACACTCTCTATTATTAAGTTTTACTCCTAGTCCCCCCACCTCAGGAATTACACTCACGCTCACTCGCACATACTCATGCGCACACACACAGGTAACCCCTGAGGTGTATTCATTGACTATTTGACTATTACTATTATCTTCAGCATTGACTTCATTTTTTAACTTTATTTTGTTCAAGCAACGAGCACATAACATTACTCAATTTATGTCGTTTTGACGACATTCAGCCAAATTAATGATTACTTGTCTGGGGTTCGAACCAAGTACCCCTGTATTGGGAGCCCACAGTGTTGACCATTGAGCTATTCTGGGTCCCATCATAACCCGATTTTCGCTCATATACAAATGCAATCAGTGGACTATGATAGAAATGAAACAAAAACATACATTTTCCTAGTCATGGATTAGAATCTCATACGACTGACTGAGAGGTAGCAGTCTTAATCACCATGCTATGCAGAGTCTTGGTATAGTTTCATTTTTGTTCATATACAAATGCAATCAGTGAACTATTCTAGAGGTAAAACAAAACAACTAAACTTTCAAAGTAAGAGATTTGAAGCCACCACTACTAACTGAGATGCAGCAGTCTTAACCACAAAGTTATCATAGGTCTTGCGGAGTTGGGATTCTGGGGAGCCCAAAGTGTTGACTATTAAACTATCCAGAATCTTGTTGATTCATGTTTTTTGTTTATTTACAAATGCAATCAGTGATATATGATAGAGGTAAAACAAATTCCTCAACTTTAAAAGTCAAGGATTTGAACTCAGTACTACGGACTCAGAGGCAGCAGTCTTAACCACTGTTCTATCCTGGGTTTTCTTCACTAATGTAATGGTGAACTAGTAAACTAGTAACCTACGATTGAGGTGATACAAAACCATAGAACCAACTATTTTTTGCCGTGAGAAGAGGTGACATCCCTGCAGCAAACATCTGCTGAGTGCATCATTCTCGACGTGGGTGGTGCTTCACTCCAGTGTTCAGGTTTGCAGTTAAGTTGCAGTGATAACATAACATTTATAGTAGATTGTTACTGTGACTGATTTAGTAAGTAAGATGACATAAATGTTCCCGCTCTAAATACACCATCATTGTAGTCATTTTTCTCCTGCGTGGACTTCCGTCTTCCTTTACAATGAGTGAAGCTGCACGAAACCTTGTGTCTGCAATTGTAAATAATGTAGTTTTTATTAAGTTTTGTGTTTCTTGTAGAATCTATATAAAGTAATATACATTAGCCTATTGTTAAAATAATGGAAAAAGCATCATTAAATATATTTGTTGTATTGTATTATTACATTAATAGCTGTTGTATTATTATAGGATGGCTTGTTAAACATCTCATAGGATTTTCAGAGGGAGGAAAAACCAAGACATTTAATATAAAATGTAAAATTAATAAATACATAAAAAGAAAAATAATAAAAATGGTTAAAAGCCATCGTCCCGGGGAGCATTTCATTTCGTCCCGTGCATTGTTTTTTACCGACGACGGTACTACGGGACTACATTAATCTCAAGCCCTGGAAGTTACATTTTATTGTTTGCATTATTTGTTTCAGCATTGAAATTTGAAGATGGTCCCTCAGCTCTTTGACAGTTTTGGCTCTTTTTCAGATCAGCAGACGGACACTAAGTCTTTCTTATTTACAGTATATATAAACGTTTCTCATTTCTATTCAAACTTCCATATATATTTAATTTCCTTAACGGCTTACCATAATATATATATACGTATATATATATATATATATATATATATATATATATATATATATATATATATATATATATATATATATATATATATATATATATATAAGCCGAATCATCCCGATCCAGATATTACTTTAATTCAAGTAATTAAGTAATATTTCAGGGCTTGAATTTACAACCATTTTAGTCACATATGTGCCCAAAATGTAATCTGTGCAACTTCAAAATATTTGGGAACAAACAATTATTGTATTGTGAGCGAAAGTGGTGGCATTAGCCTCTATGTTGTGAAGTAATAACATAGAGGCTAATGCCATGACTTTCATTGTGTTTCAGTGTATCTTGAAGGATCATGCAAGTAATTGTTTCTTGTTGATGCTGTAAACAAAATGTCACTGTGCAAACCCATGTTTGTTGTTGTACTGAACACAGATTGAAAATAAACCGACTGAAATAATAATAATAACAATGAATAATTTCTAAGTCTTTGTTAGCCGTTTGTGAAGTTTTGTGCTCGTGCGCTACGTTCGCTGGCATCCTGTGCATCTCCTGGGGGCTAAGGCCCCCCTGTCCTTAAAAGCTAGTGACGCCCCTGTATACAATGTATACCAATGACCATGTACAATATTACAGTATATCCAGTATATGTGACAGCAGCAGCATAAAATAGAGAGTAGATCCAGCAGAAAATAGACGTTAAAAACAAAGAGAAGTAGCTAACATGTCAGGTGTCCGGTAATGGGCAGATATCATCTATTGCTGTATGGCGAGTGATTATACATACATAAATACATATACACACACACTCATTTTATATATATACACACACATATATATACATATATATATATATATATATATATATATATATATATATATATATATACAGTGGAGCAAAAAAGTATTTAGTCAGCCACCAATTGTGAAAGTTCTCCCACTTGAAATGATGACAGAGGTCTGTAATTTTCATCATAGGTACACTTCAACTGTGAGAAACAGAATGTGAAAAAAAAATCCAGGAATTCACATTAAAGAATTTATTTGTAAATTATGGTGGAAAATAAGTATTTGGTCAATAACAAAAATTCAACTCAATGCTTTGTAATATAACCTTTGTTGGCAATAACAGAGGTCAAACGATTACTATAGGTCTTTACCAGGTTTGCACACACAGTAGCTGGTATTTTGGCCCTTTCCTCCATGCAGATCTTCTCGAGAGCAGTGATGTTTTGGGGCTGTCGCCGAGCAACACGGACTTTCAACTCCCTCCACAGATTTTCTATGGGGTTAAGGTCTGGAGACTGGCTAGGCCACTCCAGGACTTTCAAATGCTTCTTACCGAGCCACTCCTTTGTTGCCCGGACGGTGTGTTTGGGATCATTGTCATGCTGGAAGACCCAGCCACATTTCATCTTCAAAGCTCTCACTGATGGAAGGAGGTTTTGGCTGAAAATCTCACGATACACGGCCCCATTCATTCTTTCCTTAACACGGATCAGTCGGCCTGTCCCCTTAGCAGAAAAACAGCCCCAAAGCATGATGTTTCCACCCCCATGCTTCACAGTAGGTATGGTGTTCTTGGGATGCAACTCAGTATTCCTCTTCCTCCAAACACGACGAGTTGAGTTTATACCAAAAAGTTCTATTTTGGTTTCATCTGACCACATGACATTCTCCCAATCCTCTGCTGTATCATCCATGTGCTCTCTGGCAAACTTCAGACGGGCCTGGACATGCACTGGCTTAAGCAGGGGGACACGTCTGGCACTGCAGGATTTGATTCCCTGTCGGCGTAGTGTGTTACTGATGGTAACCTTTGTTACTTTGGTCCCAGCTCTCTGCAGGTCATTGACCAGGTCCCCTCGTGTGGTTCAGGGATTTTTGCTCACCGTTCTCATGATCATTTTGACCCCACGGGATGAGATCTTGCGTGGAGCCCCAGATCGAGGGAGATTATCAGTGGTTTTGTATGTCTTCCATTTTCTGATAATTGCTCCCACAGTTGATTTTTTTCACACTAAGCTGCTTGCCTATTGTAGATTCACTCTTCACAGTCTGGTGCAGGTCTACAATTATTTTCCTGGTGTCCTTCGACAGCTCTTTGGTCTTGGCCATAGTGGAGTTTGAAGTCTGACTGTTTGAGGCTGTGGACAGGTGTCTTTTATACAGATAACAAGTTCAAACAGGTTTATTAATTAATACAGGTAACAAGTGGAGGACAGGAGAGCTTCTTAAAGAAGAAGTTACAGGTCTCTGAGAGCCAGAGATCTTCCTTGTTTGAAGTGACCAAATACTTATTTTCCACCATGATTTACAAATAAATTATTTAAAATTCCTACAATGTGAATTCCTGGATTTTTTTTTCACATTCTGTCTCTCACAGTTGAAGTGTACCTATGATGAAAATTACAGACCTCTGTCATCATTTTAAGTGGGAGAACTTGCACAATTGGTGGCTGACTAAATCCTTTTTTGCCCCACTGTATATATATATATATATACATATACATACATATATATATACATACATACATATATATATATATACATACATACATATATATATATACATACATATATATACATATAAATATACACATACATACATACACATATACCCATATATACACACACATATATATATGCAGTATATACATATATATATACACATATATATACACATATATATATACACATATACATACATACATACAAATATATATATATATATATATATATATACACACACACACATATATATATATATACACACACACACACACATATTTATATATATATATATATACACACACACACATATATATATATATATACACACACACACACATACATATATATATATATATGTATACACACACATACATATATATATATATGTATACACACACACACACACACACACACACACACACACACACACACACACACACACACACACACACACACACACACACACACACACACACACACACACACATTTACCCGTCCCGCCAAGAAGCCACACACAGGCTGGATTGGATGATGTGGTTCTTTCCTGGTAGCTGCAATGAGTGATCAGAACGCACATACACACAATATGTGGTAAGCGCCTCCACTGGTTTCGATGTCATTAGCAGAGTAAAGGAAGTCTGCTCAAGTACATAACATTTTCATATTTTTACAATTACATGAAATGCAATTACAGATGTAACTTAGTACAATGGTTTTTAACAGTATACTTTTTAACGTGTGTGATCATATAGTGGTTTTAACTTGCTTTTATCTTTACCGGTATTAAAATGAATTCAATACAACATATTCTTTGCTTGGTTTTTAACCAACATCATCCTTTTTTTATATATATTTATGAAATAGAAAATAGAAAAATACAAAATACAATACAAGACATGACACAAATAATTAAATGGACTTTTAGCACCCTCTCGTGGTGACTAGCGAATATGACAGACCAACGTTGTTCCCCATGTTAAAATGGCGAACAATACACATTTAAATATGAACGTTTTGACACATAAAACGCACACAGTGCAACAATTATTACCTGCAGAACGCACATACACACAATATGTGGTTGGCACCTCCGCTGGTTTTGATGTCTACAGGGGGAAAATAATATGCAAAATAGTAATACATCTGACAACCAATTCAAAACGAAAATCCCACAACATAGCATTTCAACTGCTGTTAAATAACTGTGTATTTTACAATAAATCTCACGTTAGCTTTAGTGTCATTTATAATATTTTGCAGCGCAATATCAGAACGTTGCTTACCATTAGCAGAGTACAGGAAGTCTGCTAATAGCTTCCGGTTTGCGGTCATATTTACGACTTTTAGGTACCAGCAGGGGGCGCAATTGAACCTTTCATTGCATAACAACACAATATACATATTTTAGCAGGAATTTCACTCAAATAATCAAAGTATTTCTTATACACGTTACATATATACAGTACATATACCTAAATCACTTTAAATGTTTTTAACGAGTACATCAATTCAAGGGCTTTCGTACTCTTAATCATTTTCCAAGATTTGATTGATAATTGTAACCCAGTAAGCCAATTAGAAAATGAAGGCCTTTCATAAATCGACATTTATGTATACACAAGTTTGCCTGGAGCATAATAATGTTGACAAACATTTCTATGTTACAGTCGTTTATTAAAAAAAAAAAAAAAAGAAAGAAAAAAGCTACCGTTCTAGGTTAGGGGAACGTGTAAAATCGAAGTTTTGTACCCAGCCGGAAACATTTTAGTGTTGCACAAAACAAAACAACACCACTAAAAATGGCGACGTGTGAGAGCGGCAGAGACGCTCATGATGACTTAGACGGCCATGATGACTTAGACGAGCCCGGCGCGGCTCTTTTCGGCAACTTTATTAATTATTACACTTTTAACCCGCCGGAGAACAGACTGAGTCTGATCCCCGCCACGCTCCTCGCAGATTTAGGCTTCATGGACGGCCGCCACTCGACGTTGCTGCTGGACGTGGGCTGCAACACCGGGGTAGAAACATGCATCTTGTTCATTAAATATGTTAATTAAATATATGCATCATGTTAATTAAATATGAGCATCATGTTAATTAAATATGATCATCATGTAATTAAATATGATCATAATGTTAATTAAATATGTGCATCATGTTAATTAAATATGTGCATCGTGTGAATTAAACGATTGTAGCTGAGATAGGCTCCAGCGACTCCAAAAGGGAATAAGCGGTAGGAAATAGATGGGATGGCATTGTGTTAATTAAACATGTGCATCATGTTAATTTAACATGTGCAACATGTTTATTAAACATGTGCATTATGTTAATTAAACATGTGCATCATGTTAATTAAACACAAGCATCATGTTAATTACATATGTGCATTATGTTAATTAAACATGTGCATCATGTTAATTAAACATGTGCATCATGTTAATTAAATATGAGCATCATGTTAATTAAATATGTGCATCATGTTCATTAAATATGTGCATCATGTAATTAAATATGTACATCATGTTAATTCAATATGAGCATCATGTTGGTTAAATATGACCATCATGTTAACTAAACATGTGCATCATGTTAATTAAATATGTGCATCATGTAATTAAATATGTGCAACATGTTAATTAAATATGTGCATTGTGTTAATTAAACATGTCCATCATGTTAATTTAACATGTGCAACATGTTGATTAAACATGTGCATCATGTTAATTAAACACAGGCATCATGTTAATTACATATGTGCATTATGTTAATTAAACATGTGCATCATGTTAATTAAATATGAGCATCATGTTAATTAAATATGTGCATAATGTATTTAAATGTGTACATCATGTTCATTAAATATGTGCATCATGTAATTAAATATGTACATCATGTTAATTAAAAATGTGCATCATGTTAATTAAACATGAACATCATGTTAATTAAACATGAACATCATGTTAATTCAACATGAACATCATGTTAATTCAATATGATCATCATGTTAACTAAACATGTGCATCATGTTAATTAAATATGTGCATCATGTAAGTAAATATGTGCATCATGTTAATTAAATATGTGCATTGTGTTAATTAAACATGTGCATCATGTTAATTTAACATGTGCAACATGTTGATTAAACATGTGCATTATTTTAATTAAACATGTGCATCATGTTAATTAAACATGTGCATCATGTTAATTAAATATGTGCATCATGTATTTAAATATGTACATCATGTTAATTAAATATGTGCATCATGTAATTAAATATGTGCATCATGTTAATTAAACGTGCAACGTGTTAATTTAACATGTGCAACATGTTAATTTAACATGTGCAACATGTTAATTGAACATGTGCAACATGTTGATTAAACATGCAGGGACGGCGTGGCGCAGTGGGAGAGTAGCCGTGCGCAACCCGAGGGTCCCTGGTTCAATCCCCACCTAGTACCAACCTCGTCATGTCCGTTGTGTCCTGAGCAAGACACTTCACCCTTGCTCCTGATGGGTGCTGGTTAGCGCCTTGCATGGCAGCTCCCTCCATCAGTGTGTGAATGTGTGTGTGAATGGGTAAATGTGGAAGTAGTGTCAAAGCGCTTTGAGTACCTTGAAGGTAGAAAAGCGCTATACAAGTACAACCCATTTATTTATTTATTATTTATGTGCATCATGTTGATTAAACATGAGCATCATGTTAGTTAAATATGTGCATCATGTAATTAAACATGTGCATCATGTTAATTAAATGTGCATCATGTTAATTAAACACAAGCATCATGTTAATTACATATGTGCATCATGTTAATTAAACATGTGCATCATGTTAATTAAACATGTGCATCATGTTAAATATGTGCATCATGTTAAATATGTGCATGTTCATTAAATATGATCATCATGTTAATTAAACATGTGCAACATGTTAATTAAATATGATCATCATGGTGTACGCCGCCTTCCGCCCGATTGTAGCTGAGATAGGCTCCAGCGCCCCCCGCAACCCCAAAGGGAATAAGCGGTAGAAAATGGATGGATGGATGTTAGTTAAATATGTGCATCATGTTAAACATGTGCATCATGTTAATTAAATATGATCATCAAGTTAATTAAACATGTGCATCATGTAATTAAATATGTGCAACATGTTAATTAAATATGTGCAACATGTTAATTAAATATGTGCATTGTGTTAATTAAACATGTGCATCACGTTTTTATTAAACATGTGCATCATGTTAATTAAACATGTGCATCATGTTAGTTAAAAATGTGCATCATGTTAAATTGTGTATTTATTAAATGTTAGTTATTATGCTTTTCTACACGGCAGGAGTTAAGTGTAGCACTGTACAAGCACCTGGTGCAAACCCCGCAATCAAACGTCCATCTCCTGGGCGTCGACCTGGACGACGGCCTCATCCAGCGGGCCACACGCAGCAACCCTCTCCCCGACAGCGTCACCTTCACCCCGCTGGACATCACCGGGGACTGCGCGCCGCTCCGGGAGTACCTCCGCCTGCGCGGGTGCGCGCACTTCCACTTGACGCTGTGCCTGGCCGTCACCATGTGGGTGCACCTCAACCACGGCGACGCCGGCCTGCTGCGGCTGCTCTCCCGCCTGGCGGAGCTCAGCCAGCATGTGCTGCTGGAGGCGCAGCCCTGGAAGTGTTATCGCTCAGCGGCCAGGAGGCTCCGGAAGCTCGGCCGTTCTGACTTTGAGCACTTCAAGGATCTGAAGGTGCGGGGGGACATGAGCGAACACGCCAGGCGACACCTGGTGGGAACCTGCGACATGGAGTTCGTGCGGAGCTTCGGCAGCACCGCTTGGGACCGGAAGTTGTTATTGTTTAAACGGAAGTGACGTCGGGGTAGTTTTTTTGTTTACACCGGAAGTCGAACAGTAAAACTAATATTTTTCTACCCTTATTACCTTGACAACAAAACTACATGAATGTAGATTTATGATTTACATCTTCTAATTGGCTTAATGGTTTACAATTATCAATCAAATCTTGGAGGATGATTAAGAGTACAAAAGCACTTAAATTTACATCTTTGTTAAAAACATTTAAAGTGATTTAGGTAGACCTTTTTGTCTTTTTGTCATATTTTTGATTATTATTATTATTTAATACTCTATCTGTATTTGCTTTTGTTTTCTTTCCTTGACATGTTTCGCTGATGTTGAAAGTGTATGTTTGTTCAATAAAAATACAAATTGACAATAAAACATCCCCATTTACTATAGAAGCGATCAAATTTGGTAAAATTATAAAAATAGCAACCTACAAATTGGTAGAAGCGAAATTTTTCATACATAAAAGTCGATTTCTGAAAGTGAAACCCAAATTCTCCCGTTTAATTAATGACCTCAAATTATTAGAACAATCTTGGAAAATTATAAAACATAGAAAAGCCCTTAAATGATTACCTATTAGATGAATTTAAGTTGTTTTAGATTAGCCCTTTTTGTATTCTTTTTTTTATCTTACTTTACTCTAACATTTTTTGTTTATATAAAGATGTTGATCGCTCAACCTTGTGAACATAATGTTGGAAGTGCCTTAACTTGTTTGTAAATGAATGTGTTCAGTCGTTCAATTAAAAAACAAACTTAAAAATGAAACTAAATTCAATTAATTTAGAAGACAAAGCTGTAATTTTGGCGTATATATTTATACATACATACATACATATCTATATACGTGTATATATATATAAATATACGTGTATATATATATATGTATATATATATACACATGTATATATACGTGTGTATATATGCGTATATATATTTATACATACATGCATATGTATATATATATATGTATACATATATATACATATATATATACATGCATATATATATATATATGTATACATATATATATACATATATATATGTATACATATATATATACATATATATATATATACACATATATATATATACACATATATATATATACACATATATATATATACACACATATATATACACATATATATATATATATACACATATATATATATATATATATATATATATATATATACATACATACATATATATATGTATATATATATATACATACATATATATATATATATATATATATACACACACACACATATACACATATATGTATGTATATATGTATATATACATACATACATATATGTAATATATATGTATATATATATTTTTGATCATTTGCAGCTATACCAAGTCACGATCATGGATGTTTGTAGTACACAGTATTTGTTTTTTCCTTGTTAAAAGCGAGCCGATTTTTGACTTAAACTAAATGGTAAATCCAGGTGAAAGACATGAATAAGAAAAACAAACAGCAATGTTCATCATTTTAATTACAGAGTACTAAAAATAACATTACATAAAATGTATTTTTTAAAAGAAACCATTGAAATATTACAAAGGTCTGTAAATCTTGTAAAGTTAGGATATAAAATATTTGAACAGTGGTGCATAATTGAGAAGAAAAATAATCTCCATAAAATGTATATATTAACTGTTCTATGTAAAAAAAAAAAGAAAAAAAAAAGTAAGATGGACACGAAATGCAGACACAGACGAGAGATGAGTCGACAGAAGATGCACAACAACGCACCACAATCAGTCAAGTCAATGATGTTTTTAAAAAAAGTTCATTTACAAGCGAGCCATAACGAGGGTGACTTGGCGAGTGCTCTTGGTATTAAAACCTTTTACTACACTGGCCTTTTGTTCCGTTAATTCATACTTTATCCACAGGTTTCATTAAAACTGTACACAGAAGAAAGAGGTCGCAACATGGTGGGGAATACATGATGCCTTTTTATACTTTCCAGTCTTGTTTGCTACTGTACACGTCAACGCTACCATCAAGAAGGCTGGGAGAGACTATACACAAAAAAAAGGGTGTGCTTGCTTTCTTTGCATCACCAGAGCCCTTGTTAGGATGCTGCAGTCCACGCTCGACGACAACACGCACTGGCCGGCTACGTCCAGCAAGGAGGTATTTGATCCGCCTCCTGCTGCAGAAGGCGTCGTGTCACTTTTTTTTCTTCTTTTTTTTTTTGGTAAACTGACACGTTGCTGAAGGGAGTTCACAAAGTGTGCACTAAGCAGGAAAGGAAGGGACAAAAAGATGGAAGGTGTGTTTTTTTTGTTGTTGTTTTTTTTGTGGCCCCGAGACGGCAGCTTGTGTAGGTTCGATCCCCCTGAGGTCAAGAGTCAGGCGAGCACCGCCCGGCCTGCCCGCTCCGTTAAAAAAAATATACTCATGGTTAAGCTCACAGTTAGCTTTGGAGAGATATGCTTGCAAAACACTTCGAGTCCTGCTCATTTCCTGAAGACAAAGTTTTAGTGTGCTTCCCCGACCAGATGGCGAGATCACCTTTTGTCGTCTCCCTCTCCTGGATGAGGGGTGGGGGGTCCGGTCGTGGTGTGCTGGTGTCATGGTGGTGGTAGCTCGGTGGGTGGGTAGAGGCTAGATGAGCGGCGCGGTGTCCATCAAGCTTTTGTTTGGGTCCAGGCTGGCGAAGAAGCGCACGTCTCGGTCTTTGTCCGACTGCAGCGCCATCACCGTCTCCTCCAGCTCGTCAGAGTAGGCACAGCCCGCTTCCTTGAAGAAGGCTGCAGGACCAACACAATTGTATTGCTCCGTCATGAAAAATAGACATTTTTTGTTTGGTTGGGACTTTTTACTTCTGGAAAATGATGACAACTTTTCCCTCCACAGCACTCTCACTTTTACACATTTTATTATGGCTTTCTAATGGATTCTTCTGTAGGATTAACACTTATTTTCCTATATAATAATAATTTCATTTTACCAAAAAATGACTTTTTTTTTTATTTTTAAACATAGGATGAGAATTTTTCCCCACATGATTCAACATTTTTCTTTAAAAAAAAGGAGACTTTTTCCCTCACAGCATTAGGATTTTTTTCTAATTATAATATCATTTTACCAAAAAATTACTTATTTTTTTAACATAGGATGAGAATTTTTCCCCACATGATTCAACATTTTTCTTAAAAATAAAAAAGGAGACTTTTCCCCTCACAAGATTAGGATTTTTTTTACCTATAGTATCATTTGACCAAAAAATTACTTATTTTTTTTTAACATAGAATGAGAATTTTCCCCTACATGATTCAACATTTTTTTTCAACATAAAAAAGGAGACGTTTTCCCTCACAGCATTAGGATTTTTTTCTAATTATAATATCATTTCATCAAAAAATGACTTATTTTTTTTTAACATAGGATGATAATTTTTCCTCACATGCTTCAACATTTTCTTTAAAAAACGGAGACTTTTTCCCTCACAGCATTAGGAGTTTTTTCTAATTATAATGTCATTTTACCAAAAAATCACTTATTTTTTTAACATAGGATGAGAATTCTTCCCCACATGATTCAACATTTTTCTTTAAAAAAAAAAAGAGACTTTTTCCCTCACAGGATTAGGATTTTTTTCTAACTATAATATAATTTTACCAAAAAATTACTTTTTTTTTTTAACATAGGATGAGAATTTTTCCCCACATGATTCAACATTTTTCTTAAAAATAAAAAAGGAGACTTTTTCCCTTAAAGGATTAGGATTTTTCCTGTCATATTGCAACTATTTACCTTGTTGGATTACGACCATTTTAAATATAGTACTCATTTTTTCCTTCAAAAAATTAGTTCTTCTTTGCATAGCTTTAGAACCTTTCTTGTTGAAGGAAAAAGCGACTTTTTCTTTGTCAGACTTCATATATTTTAGTTGAAAAGATTAAAATGTACTTTTTTCCACTGAAACAATTAAGACGTTCCCTCCTTACAGTATTCACACCTTTTATATTGTGGTATATTACTCTTTTTTAATGTGGTATTCGGCATTTTTTTTACTTTTCTTCTTATAAAAGTAGGACTTATATGTTTTCTCCAATGTGTTTTTGTTTATTTCTTAAGTGTTTCCTAATTGTTATCACAAAAAAGTATGATTTATTGCAATAAAAAGTACTTTTCACAGGATTAGAATTCCTTCCTTGACTTTTTTGTAGGATTTAAAAATTTCTTTACTAAAACATTATGGTCATTCCGCCATTAAAAATACACTTTAATTGCAGGGCTAAGATTTATTTGGCGCAGAATAACTGTCTCAGGATTAGGATGTTTTCCTTTCTTGATGACTTTTCAATTTTTATTTAATCATTTTGTAGGATTGTGACTTTTTTCTTGGAACATTACACTTTTCTAGCAAAAACTGGACTTTTCCCCCTCATAGGATTAGAACTTTGTCCTTGAAAAAAAACTTTCACAGGTTAAGGCATTTTTCCCTTTTAGGATTATGTTAATTTTCAAAAAATACAAAATAGATTTAGAGATTAAGATTAATTTATTTTTCCTTGTACGAAGAAACGTCTTATTGAAAAAAAAACATTCCAACTTTATCCTTGTGGAAATTTTCTCTGGAAACCTTATCCTTTTTAATATTTTGGGTAGAGATGAGCACTGAAATCTGGTTCCAGAATATCACCTTTGTTGATTTAAACGGTAGTAACCAGACGTAAAAAAAGGTATCGCTGCTTAATTTCGGCGCTAAATGAGAAAACTGCTACAACTGTTTGAAGGTGAAACTGTACGAGTAACGTCTTGCAAGTCATGTAGCATCCTGATGAAAGCACATAGAACCCTTTTGGCCAAACTATTGGCACGTAGTAGGAGGCGTTTGTGTCAGTGAGGGACAGGAAGACACTGGACAAACTGCTGGCCATCATGGACAATCCTGCCTACCCACTCCACCAGACAATTGAGGGACAGCGGAGTTCATACTCCAACAGGCTCCTTCAGCTTTGTTCCCGCAGCGTTTGATTCAAGAACTCCTTCATTCCGCACTCCATTCAGCTGTATAATCACTCGCCATACAGCAAGAG
>NC_084550.2:59475000-59542500 GCF_033978685.3 Nerophis lumbriciformis | reverse complement strand
TTTTATATCATCTTCAAAGTCAAACGGGACATAAAAGTCCTTAAGTTTGTGAAGACATTTTGATCAGATGATGTGACAGGTTGTTATGCAAATATATACTAGTTGAAAACCAACATAAATTGATCAAAAGTCCTTTAAAGGGTTTAACAAAAACACATGTTTGGTATTTTTGTTTAGGGCTAAAGTTGAGAAATTTTAGTACAGAAAGTAAACTAAAATATGATTTTTAAAATGTTTGGATGCCCTTTTAAAAAATGAAGGACTTTTATGTCTTGTCTGGCTTTGGGGTATTGTGGAATAACTGTGAAAGATTTGGACTTTGACATGATTAAATTGACCATGAAAAACAACCCTTCAATACAAATCATATATATTGAAGGAACAACAAAACAAATTTTACTGAAAAGACAAAAAAAGTCAGCCATTTTCCTGTGAGGGTTAAAACAATCTATTGGCATGCAAACCTCTATTTTAAGGCTGACATATACATGCCACAGCAGCAGATGGCGCTATACGAACAAACTTGATTCAAATGACGTGTATGCTGCAGCGTATTTGCCGACGTGTAAATTTACATTGTGTACATTTTTTACGTAAGCGGGTTGAAAACTAAAGCCAACGTAGATCCGCTCCTCAACTTAACAGCCATAAAAAGATTTGAACCCTCCCAAATATATATTACACTATATCTATTTATACATTTTATTACTTTATTTTGTTTTCACGCAAAAAAAAAAAATTAAGTGTGGCGGCTCTTATACCTCAAAGTAGAATTATTAGCAGTAGCGACTTCCTTGTTCATTTACGGAATCCGGTCAACTTTCTTTGTTTTCAGTTTTTTCACTTTATCAAACTGCTCATGCAAGTGACAACAGGCCCACATTGGGGCCACATTAGGGCCCGTGCGCATTACATTTTACTTGTAATCTACACAGTAAGCTGGAAAAAAAATTAGATTTGGTCCACTTTGACCAGCAGTCTAAATGTAGTCTTTGTTGTTGTGCAGTGCATTCAAAACAAAAAAAACAATACATTTTGGAGTGAATGCATAAACTTGCAGTAGTTTAGTTTAGTAAAGCACATGTAAGGGTTTAGTTGGAGAGAAAGCATTAAAAGGATGCTTGCTACCGCTCAAATGTGCTGTACCTTGAGGAAGTCGTAGAGGTGCTTGAGCACGCCAATTCGGACCTCGTCCAGGTCTTTGAGGAAGCCGTTGAAGATGGGCACGAGATCCGCCGCCGTCAGCTGGTCTCCTAGGATGACCGCCAGCTCGTGGATTGAGAAAGCCAGGGTCCGGCGCACTTTCCACTGAGAGACAAGAGGTGGGAGTGAATGAGCAACAAAGCACATAACTCATTATTCATCTCTTACAATCAGTTACATCACAATCAAAACATCATCCAAAGGGACGCCGACATCAAACATGTCTTCGACCTCATTGCTCCGCCCACCTGGACATCGGTAGCCAACGTCTCGTAGGTGTCTTTGAGGCAGTGCCAGTTCTGTCGGCCCAGAGTGAGCGCCACTCCCGGCAGGCTGAAGGCACAGTGCTTGGCTATCTCAGTGTCCACCGTCTGGGCCCGTGTGGGATCAGTCATGGAGAGGTACTGATCCAACAGCTGCTGGGGGATAACATTCTGCTAGCGAGGAGAGGAATTAGTCAGCAGATTAGAGAAGAGCGCATATGAGCATGGCCTGATGATCTGCAGCGCTCACCTGGATCTTCGGCTTATCTTCAAACACAGAATCATCCTTTCCCTCTTCTTCCACACTCTCAATGAGTTCAGACACCTGAGGAGCAACAATAACATCAAACGTCTGTTGGCTCGTCTCCTCAACCTTCATGATCTCGTCTTGCGGTGTCACATGAGTCCAGCATCATCAGGACCACCAATACCATTCAGCTGCTGAGCATTAAAGCATCTTGGGCTGGGGCCCCGACCTCGGATAAGCGGAAGAAGATGGATGGATGGGCTAGGGCAATGCATCTACACAAATCCTATTGGTATCATGTGATTAATAAACATACTACAGGCTACTTTTTATATGCAACAACTAAGGATGGGCAAAATATGGCCTAAAATCTATATTGGGATATACATTCTAGCACCCTGCAATAACGATATATATCACATAATCACAAGTATACACACAAATATACATACAGTATATATACATAAATACATATACACACATATATATTTACATATACACGCACACATATACATGCTCATATACACGCACATATACACACACTTATATATACATACATACAGTACCTATATAAATATCCATACATATATACACAAATATACATATATCCACATACATACATATATACACATATACTGATACATATACATACATACACATATATATATATACATACATACATACATACATACATACATACATACATGCGCACACACACACGAACGCACGCACACACACACACACAGATATATACATACACACATACATAAATACATATATATTAGAGGTGAGGGAAACAATCGATTATTAGATGCATCGCAATTCGGACATGGACTATTATTAAATCGATTAGTAAATGTCAATAATCGATAATCGATTTATTTATTGTAAATAATGTAATGCAGACAGTTCTAAAACTTGGCTCACTGCAGCGAGCTACCTAATCGAGAGATTCGACCAGCTCCTTTATTTTAGGGCACTTATGTTCCAGTTGTGCACACATTTCCATTAGTTTAATAAATGTGATGGGAATTGATTTAACTGTTTCTTGTTACAAATGCACTGGTTTTAAATGTTGCAAGTGATAAACGCTTACATAGTGAAACAAAAAGAAATGCCAAACTGCATCAATATACATAAATTAAAGATCTTCAAACTAATCGTAATCCTTAATGAATAGTAAGGTGCCCAAAGCTTCGAGCGGTATATCTCGGTTTGTAGAGTGGCCGTGCCAGCAACTTGAGGGTTCCAGGTTCGATCCCCGCTTCCGCCATCCTAGTCACTGCCGTTGTGTCCTTGGGCAAGACACTTTACCCACCTGCTCCCAGTGCCACCCACACTGGTATAAATGTAACTTAGATATTGGGTTTCATTATGTAAAGCGCTTTGAGTCACTAGAGAAAAAGCGCTATATAAATATAATTCACTTCATCTCTAATATATATACATATACTAAATTCAAAAACCGGAAATGATGCAATACTGCCAAAGGATGAGTCTTTTATACATACAGTATTATTATTAAATAGAACACGGTTTATAATAATATACAATATAATAAAATACTAAATATTAAATAAAGATGCATAAATAATCGATTTATAAAAAAATAATAGTAACCCAAAAATAAATCCCACCTCTAAACATCAGTATTGTCTTTAAAAGTGAAAAAACTGTGAGGGGACACCCTTACGTTTGGAATGTATTGCAATAACACCATCGTGCTGCTTTTGTTGTGGTATTGTGGGCATACTGCAGTGTGATACTGTACTGAAAGCTACAATCATGATTCCCACCCTAAGTCGGGTCATCTTACCAGAACAGATGAGTCAGGTGAAGATTCTTCCGGATCCTCGAGGGGTTCCGTCTGTGTCTCCTCGTCTCCTTGCTCCTGTACCGGACACGACTCGTTGGTTGAGAGGCTTTCTGTCGTCTGCTCGTCTTCAGCGAGACTTTCTCTGTCCTCTGACTGCACCTCCACGGATTTACTGTCGATTGGCGGGCTACTGACATCGGCGTCTGGGGGGGGCGCCAGCAGGCTTTCTGTGGGACTGCGGTCGGACGGGCTGTCGAGTTCAGCGGCCTTTAGAGCGGCTGACAATACCTGAACTTGGGCTGGAGGACAATGGCCCAGCTCAGTCGGCATGGCAACACACACACAAACATTATAATGACACAGGTGTCAGCGTCTTACCCTGAACATCTGGGTCATCCATGTGCGGCTGCAAACAGTCTAAGACCATCTTGATTTGGTCGCTGGTAGTTTTAGCAGGGCTGGCTCTGGAATCCAAACTTCTCCTCTGGTCCTCTGCTTGCTTCTTCTCCTCTTTCCTCTTCTCTTTCGCCATCCCATCCCCTTTGTGACAAGTAAGCAGCTCCAGCTCGCCGCTGATGTCTGGTAGAGGAGACCTCCAGAAGTGGAAAGAGTTAAAATTCTCATCTGTCTGCGTTGTCTCCTTGGCGTTCCTGGCGTTGTTGCCGTTGCCGTTGCTGCCGGCGTACACGAAGCTGTCGAGCCCCTCTCCGTGAGCTAAACTGTGGTTGTCGTCGTAATTCATTTCGTCGGCTGCCGGCACGTGCTCTGGGGACGGCGTGGCACGGCCATCTTGGTTGGGTGGCGTGTGAGTAATGGTTCTTTCTGTATGACAGCCGCCGATGCCTGAGCAGTTGAGGGAGTTCAAGGAGCAGTCACTGAAATGAAAAATACACGGATGTTAAAAACTTCCTAACATCATTCTGTCAAATGCAGGAAATGATCTAATTCATCCGTTTTTTTCTGCCCAGGAATATTTGAACCACAAAAGGATAAGTTTTGGTCAAATGTACTTTTTATTTTTTATTTTCCTTAATATAAACAGTTTGTGCAGATGTCTTACCTGTCTGACGAGAACCTGGAAACATCAAGCAACCCTCCGTCATCTCTGAAGTGGAGGCCCGCGCCAGTTGGGTTGGCAAAGGTGGAGATGAAACGGCCCAGCGACTGAAAAGCAGCTTGCCGCGCCTAAATTTAAAAAGTCACCTTTACCAGATATTTTTGATAAATGCCACCTTCTGGCAACATAATGTGTTAAAGGGGAACTGCACTTTAATGTTGTCTATCATTCACAATCTTTCTGTCGGACAGCAACACGTGTGTTTTTCTTTTTTTAATGCATTCTAATTTGTAAATAAATGCTAGCAAAAGTCTACCAACAATGGAAGTAATGGGATTCGATCAATTCCGCCAATAAAGCCCTCTAAAAAAAAGTCCCAAAATAACTATCAACATTTTGTATACACGCTTTAAGTATTTACCGTATTTTTCGGACCATAAGTCGCAGTTTATTCATAGTTTGGCCGGTGGTGCGACTTATACTCAGGAGCGACTTACGTGTGAAATTATGAACACATTACCGTAAAATATCAAATAATATTATTTAGCTCATTCACGTAAGAGACTAGGCGTATAAGATTTCATGGGATTTAACGATTTGGAGTGACAGATTGTTTGTTAAACGTATAGCATGTTCTATATGTTATAGTTATTTAAATGACTCTTACCATAATATGTTACGTTAACATACCAGGCACGTTCTCGGTTGGTTATTTATGCCTCATATAACGTACACTTATTCAGCATGTTGTTCACTATTCTTTATTTATTTTAAATTGCCTTTCAAATGTCTATTCTTGGTGTTGGCTTTTATCAAATACATTTCCCCAAAAAATGTGACTTATTCTCCAGTGCGAATTATATATGTTTTTTTCCTTCTTTATTATGCATTTTCGGCCGGTGCGATTTATACTCCGGAGCGACTTGTACTCCAAAAAATACGGTATGTAATGTATTAACAGACATAACAGTAAAATTCATAATAACATGTAATATTTATGTTTTTGTTCAATTTAGCAAACGGCAGTGCATTAATTTCACAGATGCATCACAATGTTCGCGTTTTCCTTCAACAACAAAAACAACACTTGTCATGTCAGACTTCATGAGAGCAAACAAAGACTACTTTGGGACAAATTATAATCCAGGACCTTATATTTTATAGCTTTAATATAAAGAGCATGAGTGACAAGTTTTAGAAGCCAAGTGATAAGCAGATCTAGTGCTAAACAAAAAAATACAAACTACCATAAAAAAAAAAACCAATCACTTAGTGTACAATGCCTGCTCTCACTGGGGTGCCGACTGATTGGATGTTTATAGCTTCCCGTTTAGATAAAGAATTAATAATAATCCTCACTAAGATAAAAAAAAAAAAAAAGAAAATCAAGTGGGTGCAAAGGAGTTTCTTTTTTACCTCTTCAGGCGATCTCCAGGTATAATTTGAATGTCAGTGAGTCATAATCTAGAATTAACTGTCACCAACTCAGCTAGTTAGCTCTCTGTAATCACAGCGCCGCTAAAAGTACCGTAAATTCCGGACTATAAGCCGCTACTTTTTTCCTGAGCTTTGAACCCTGCGGCTTATGAAACATTGTGGCTAAAATATGGAATGTTCCTCACTGACGGCCTAAAAGCAAATAGCTTTAATTAAACACATAAATAAAGACACTTAAATGGGGTTGTTTGGGCTATGGCGCCATCTTTTGGATTAATTCGCTCACTGCGGGTGCTGCTTGGTGAACGCCTACAAGTGTGTCCTGCTGTTTAAAGCTTTGAAACAGAAGTAGACGCGCTGTCCTGTCTTCTAATCGTCCATAGCGTTTCTGCTTGTATGGATTCATCACTCTAAGCAACGTTTTTAAGTTTTATAGTATAACCAAAATAATTGTTATTTACTAAACCGTCCAATGAGTGATGTCTGTAGAAGTGTTTTCATGCATATTTGTACGTGCTATCGTAGTATAATGATTAGCTAATATGATAAGACATTTGCGAGTGTCTGTGTTAGTATTAGTAACGTACAACGGCATTATTTTTGTATTGTTTCAGTTTCACAAATTCCTAGGAAAATTCCCCACAGCGTCATTGTGGATTAGGAGTATGTTTAGGGGATTGGAGAGCTGGCTTCCGCAGCTCGTGGGTACATAACAATGACTTCTGTTTTGTTTGATCAGCCGTTTTGTTGTCGTGTTACAGACACAGTTTGGAAACAATTAAAGTATGTAATTTATAAACACAACATTTATCAAATCTTTGTGTAAATAACTAGTTTCACAACGTATATATCTGCGGCTTATAGTCTGGCGGCTTCTATATGGAATAAACTTTTTTTTCCTAAAATTTAGTGGGTGCGATTTATATGCTGGTGTGCTCTATAGTCCGGAAAATACGATCGTTCCACTTCGGTAGCTCTTATAATAACAGGTCAGGTCACAACATGTGAATCAGGTATTGTTGCCAGTTTTTGGAAGTTTTTTAGACGGCTTTATGGGCGCCATAGAAGATTCCGATTAGCTTCTTCGTAAGCCACCTCGTACTTGCCGTATATTACAAATAAGAATGCATTGTCATCTTACATGGAGATTTTGAATGATAGGTAACATTCCAAAAAAGTGTGGTTTCCTTTGAAATTATGGCAATTATTGTATTTTATCATGAGCATAGGAAGTGCTGTCATGTCAAAAAAAATAGCAGTAGATTTTCAAGCAAAAGGCTAGTCTTACCCAGCGGGACTGGTCGCTAATGAGGCTGATGAAGAGAGGGGACAACTTTGCACGTCGCACCTCAGGAGAGGTGGAGTTGGACACCATCATGAAGCACTCGGCACACGCTTTCCTGATGCCCCAAAGGGTGTCTGAGCACAGGTCGAAGAACTTGGGAATCTAAATCATGAAACGAGAGCTCAAAAATCAAAAGAGCAACTTTTGGGGAGGTTGGAAAAAGTGTAAAAAGATGTTTCATGAGTGCTCACCAGTAGTTTCTCTGTGGCCTCCTGTCCCACAATTGAACAGAACTCTCCAAAATTGGCAGCACAGACCTGGAGTACAACAGGGGAAAATAGATTCAAATATTTTTAAATGGCAGTTGAGCAGTTTACATCTGGTCAGAATGCCCCCTGAACGCCTCCCCGGGGAGGTGTTATGGGTGCCTCTGACGGGTAGTAGGAGACCATGTGGAAGACCCAGGACACGGTGGAGAGACTATGTCTCCCAGCTGGCCTGGGAACGCCTCGGGATCCCCCGGGAAGGGCTGGAAGAAGTAGCCGAGGAGAGGGAAGTCTGGGCTTCTCTGCTTAGGCTACTGCCCCTGTGACCCAACTTCGGATAAGCGGTATAAGATGGTCGGATGGTTTATCAGTTTATTTTAAAGTCATATTTACCATCAGGAAATGTTTTATGCAATGTGTGCACTCTTAATACATTGTTCTAATATTAACAGCATTTTTTCTGTGATTTTGTGCTTGTGGCATTTCGAACAAGATGCCTACACATACTTTCCCCGACTGGCACCAGATTTCCAAGGAATTAACATTCCACAGCGGGAAAACAAGAGATTTTCTGCGCCCAGCTGATGCCCAGAAGTGAAGGAGGTCTGACTTGCATATTTATGACATTAAGTCCTACTAAATACCTGCAGCATAATCTGTAAAACAAGACCATCTATTAGCTGTTCAAAGGCGGTTACCTTGCGCACTTGAAAAAGTCTGGTGTCGCTGCAAAGGTCGCAGAAGCGTGGCAGCAAGAGATGCTCTACTGTGTCTTTGCTCAGCATGGTCACTACTTTGCACAAGATCTGAACACAGGGACAAAAAACAAAAACCTCAGACGTATTACTCAGGTCAGGCTGATGTTTTCTCAATGGGAAATTTACCAAATTGAGGGGAATGAGGAAAAATGTCAGGAGTTCTTAATGTGTAACACAGTGGACCTTTGCAACTCAATGGTTTGGCGTTTGAGAAACATTAAACTTAGATTATTGGAGATTTTTTTGGCAGAATTCTGGCCACAAGAGGGTATTTGAAAGGATTTGGGCTTGGCAATTATACGATAATGATTGTGATGAATTTCAGTTTGATCACTGTGATCAGCTGTAAACATCAAACATGGCGGATATATCATGGAAATGTCAATGTGACAACAGCCAATCAGAGTCAACTTTATATCGGCCCATTTCCGGTTACAACGTACTCGTAAGTAACAGAATCATAGATATGAACAAAATGACCGAACTTGGGAGCTAAACGCGCAGCTGAAGGCAGCAAAAATAAATGTCAACAAGGGAGTTACCAAGGGCCCTAGGATTTACGCGTCAGCGTACTTGTGGACGGAATCCAGCCAGTACTCTAGCCGGAGAGCTGCAACTTTTTCGGGCCATCTCTGTGCCTGACTACTAGACACGCGGTCACCTCAAACTACCCCTAAAATGCAGCACCGAATGACTTCTACATTTTCAGATGATGGACGGAATCCAGCCAGTACTCTAGCCGGAGAGCTGCAACTTTTTCGGGCCATCTCTGTGCCTGACTACGGGACACGCGGTCACCTCAAACTACCCCAAAAATGCAGCACCGAATGACTTCTACATTTTCAGATGAGGACTTCTTGTCGTACAAAATCTGTGTGAATAACACTGTGCTACTATTGCTAATGCTACCGATGCTGTGCTAAACATTCTTATTGTTTGACGATAACTTAACAGTTTATAATGCTATAGTTTGACCTCAAGTGTTGAAATAATAACTGATAAATCCTAGTGTGTGCTTTAGTTTACCGGTACTTGAAAATCAAAACATTTATGGTTACGGTTTAAAGGGGATCTGCACTTTTATTTGGAATTGTGCCTATCATTCAAAATCCTTATGTAAGACAAGAGCACATGTTTTTATTTTTGTATTCATTCTAATTAGTAAATAAATGCGATCAAAAATCTGCTTACAACGGAGCATGTGTGTGTCGCTCTATTCTTCTGATTAAGCGCTTTTTAAAAAAACAACAACATACAAACACCTAACGTTTTGTATACACACTGCAATGATGTATGTAATGTAGTAACGGGCATATTCATAATAACACTTAATATTTACGCATTTTGTTAATTTTAAGTATACGGCGGCACATTAAATTCATAAACGCATCACGTTTGCATTTTCCTTCGACAACATCACTGATTATAACTCACTGCAGACTTCATGAGGCAACAAACATAAGAAAACATCACTTACTGCACAATTTCTGCTCTCACTGGGATGCCGACTGTTAGGATGTAGATATATTCTTGCTTAGATAAATGACTCATAATTCTCACAAAGAAAAAAGTGGGGTGAAACAAAGCGTCTTTTTGTATCATCCTCGCCATTTCCAGGTCCAAATTGGAAGCCAAAGTTGACCAATTTATCGGATTATGTACTCGTCCTACTACTATCAAGGTGAAAGACATTATTTATGATCTAAAATAAACTTCAACGAACTCTAGGGCAAGAAAGCAGCTCACCAGGCAATGTCAAAATAGAAGCACAAGCTCATTAACTCTTTGTGACGACAACGCCGCTATCAATAGTTCGTCTGCGTTAGCGCTTTTAATAACAATATCACTAATACTTGAAAATGTAAATTGAGTATTGTTGGCGGTTTTTGGATGGTTATTTATTGGGTTTTATGGGCGGAATAGAAGACCTCCCATTGACTCCATTGTAAGCAAACTTTTATTTAAGTTTATTTAGGCTTTAGAATGCATTAAAAAAAAAATGTTTTCTTGTCTCTCATGATTGTAAACACTAGGCAAAATTCCCCCCCAAAAAGTACAGTTCCCATTAAAGTTTATTTCGAGTCAAATACAATATCATACACCACATATTACCAGTTTCTTATCATAGTGTGTTCAAAAAAGAATAGGAAGAAGCAAATGCTACCCTTTTTCCATTACACGTTTACTTTCTTTTTTCAATTTATAACACCATTTAATCCATTAATAATAAACATTAAAGTGTTTGTGAATAAACATTTAGGTAAATTGTGAATCAATTAATGAGATGAAAAAGGTTATCCAATTTTCAATAAGGTTCAAAAACCTTATCAGGATTCTTCTTTTTTGTATTTTGTTAACACTTTCTAACCCAAACACTTTCTTAAACTGGATCATATCAGTACATTGTTTGACTTCTGTGCTTTTTGGTTGTTTTATCATTTATTGGTATATTGTTATATGACTCTGCTTTTTTCCCCTTTAATTTAATTTGCTGTGTTGTTAATTCAGTATATCAATAAAATGTTAAGATAATCCCTAGTTTCTTTGTTTTTAGTCCAGGTGCTTTAAAACTGGCATATTCAAAGCATAGGCTATAAAGAAGTTCAAGCCACTCAACTGTCTTTTTCAGGGGTGCTCATTACGTCGATCGCGATCTACCGGTCGATCTCGGAGGGTGTGTCAGTCGATCACCAGCCAGGCATTAAAAAAATAGTCCTAAAAATGAGCGATCATAAATCTTCACTATGACGTCACTTTCGTCACTTGATTGACATTCACGGCACCCGAGGGTCTTCTGAGATGACGCTGGCTGCTGCCAGCTCATTAAAATTACCGACTGGAAGGCGAGAAACACTTTATTTCAACAGACTCTGGCGCCATACCTGTCGTCAAAACTCCAAAGACCGACTGCACAGTTGCACAATAAAAGCTCTGCTTCATCCTGCCTGCGCTACCAAAATAAGAGTCTCAGAAAGCTGGCGTGCACAAGCTAGCAAGCTACAGAGTTTGCCGACAATGTATTTCTTGTAAAGTGTATACAAAGGAGTACGGAAGCTGGACAAATAAGATGCCAAAAACCAACCACTTTCATGTGGTATTGGACAGAAAGGAGGACTTTTTTTCTCCTCCATTCGAAAATGCGGACGTTATCATCACTACTGTCTGATTCCAATCAATGCAAGTCATCACAATCAGGTAATACATCAACTTATATTCTTGTCTTCATGAAAGAAAGGAATCTATATGTGTTAAACATGCTTGTATTATCTTTAACCACCTTTAACTTGTTAACAATATTAACTATATGTGTTAAACATGCTTGTATTATCTTTAACCACCTTTAAGTTGTTAACAATATTAACTATATGTGTTAAACATGCTTGTATTATCTTTAACCACCTTTAAGTTGTTAACAATATTAACTATATGTGTTAAACATGCTTGTTTTATCTTTAACCACCTTTAAGTTAACAATATTAACTATATGTGTTAAACATGCTTGTATTATCTTTAACCACCTTTAAGTTGTCAACAATATTAACTATATGTGTTAAACATGCTTGTTTTATCTTTAACCACCTTTAAATTGTTAACAATATTAACCATTTGTGTTAAACATGCTTGTATTATTTTTAACCACCTTTAACTTGTTAACAATATTAACTATATGTGTTAAACATGCTTGCATTATCTTTAAACACCTTTAACTTGTTAACAATATTAACTATATGTATTAAACATACTTGTATTATCATTAAACACCTTTAACTTGTTAACAATATTAACTATATGTATTAAACATACTTGTATTATCATTAAACACCTTTAATGTATTAACAATATTAACTATATGTGTTAAACATGCTTGCATTATCATTAAACACCTTTAACTTGTTAACAAAAACATATATTTCATAAATAAGTAAATATAAATTATATATATGAATGAGGTAGATCCCCACGACTTGATCAATTGAAAAGTAGCTCGCCTGCAGAAAAAGTGTGAGCACCCCTGGTCTTTTTAAACCGAAGAAAAACAAAAAATGAGGCAAAACAGAATTTAAAAAACGCCGAAGGGAACAAGCGGTAGGAAATGGATGGATATTCAAAGCAACATAAAACATTGTGATGTTAATCCCAGAAAGTATTGTGTTCCATTGAGTTCCAGGGGTCCACTATACTAATGAGAGCCAACTTACAGCAACAGCTTCGATCTTGTAATCATCGTCGCTGCTGGGTTCTGTGAGGTCCAGCAGAACCGGGCAAACTTTGGACTCCATGTCAGCCTTGGAGATGAGGCCTTGCTCCAGGAGCACCAGCAGCGCCGCTTGGCTGGTCTTTCGCACCTGGAAAATACGCAGTGGGTGGTTCGAAAGCTATTCCCAATGTCCCTGAAGAAAACAGGCTTGGAATGCTACCTGGTTGTTCGGATCGGTTAGATACCGGACTACGATGGGTACTAAGTATCTGGAGAAAGCAGCGGGGAAGTTGGGCCGACTTTCGTGTAGAAACATGGCAATGTTGGGCACCTGCTCCATCAGCTCGGCTCGCACGGTTGGCTCTGAAGTCATAAGGTTACGGGTCAGGTAAAGATATGTAAAATGAACAACTCGTACAAGAGAGGGGAATGTTATCTACCTCCGTCTTCTGACATTCTGGCCACTGTCTCCATGACACTGATGAAGTCATTTTCGTTATCGCTGAACTCGCGGAGCACATCGAGTAGCCCGCGAGCAACAATCTGCCTGAAAAGCAACAAGAGTGTCAATCAGCCTTCTCAAACACAAGCACTGAGAAAGCCTGATTACAACAACAAAAAAGGTTCATGTGAGGACAAAAGCGATGCATTGTTTTTTGTGTTATTTGTTTTTTTAACCAGCAGGAAGCATAATAAACACACACCATTGTTACAGCAGCGAACTTCTGCTCAGACCGGAATAAACTTAGTACGTATTTGATGTCTTCAGTTACCGCAACGTAGAAGGCTCTTGCAGGGATTTGATCAACACTCACACAGTAATGCAGACAGTCATCCAGATGTAAAAAAACCCACAACTTTAATAGTCTTCATTTCAAGAGGAAACTTTAATCATATTCATATACAACTCTCTTCACAAAATACATTAAAAACCTTGTTTAAACATGAGGAAAGGAAACTCCAGGTTGTACCCAGTGTTTCCTAACCATTACCATGTAATGTATTTGTGGCAGTAGGGCTGGATGGTATTCCGGTATTACTAATTATACCAATATATTTTAGAAAGAGATATGTATTTGAGACCATAACGCCATACCGATATGCAATCCTTAATGTGTTGACGTGAAAGTCTCTCAGCTCATTCTGTCTGCGCTGGTTGCTGTGTCCCGCCTCCTTCACACCAACTCCAATACAAGCATTTATTCTTTATTTCAGCCTGCTTTTCCTGCAGTACACAGCAATTTCAACCCGCTGGTGGTCGCTCCAAACACGAGAAACGAGCCCGTCCTACTGACTTGTGATTGGCTACAACGTGCAGCACTTAAACACATGGCTACTTTCAATATGATTTGCGTATTTAAAGGAGGGCGTAACCTCGGCGTGGTCTTGGCGTGCCATGTCAACTCCTGAGATCAATTCAACGTTGATTACGATGTAACAAAGAAATGTGCTTGGATTTGTGCACGCGAACACTTTGATACATCTGAATTTTTACTTGTGTATGTACCGTAGTTTTTCTGGATTTGAACATACGTCTATTTTTAGTAGGAAATCCATGCAACTGTTGTTACATGTGGACCCTGGTCTGCCAGAGAATAAGAATATGTAACATGAGGGATCAGTATTGCCAACTTAACGACTTAGTCACTATATTTACGAGTATTCAGACTAGGGCTGGGCGATATATCGATATAGTCGATATATCGCGGGTTTGTCTATGCGATATAGAAAATGACTATATCGTGATATTCGAGTATATGTTCTCACACGGTTGATTTTAGTTGCGGGCATTACACTACAGGCGTTTCTCCCTCTTTCTTGTCTCTCCTTCTCACAGAGACGTAAAAAACAAGCGCACCTTCTTACATACGTCACGTGTGCAACGTCACACGCCCTCCTCGAGCAGAGAGGTAGCTGCATGGGTAACATTAGCTGTGATGCTGGCGGAGTGGTGCGAGTGGTAATACGAGAGAAAGAAGGTGCAAATCTGGTAACAAATGGAGGAAGAATTAATTCCCAAGAAAAACAGCACGGATTGCATCGTCTGGCGGTGGTTTGACTTCAAGCGGGAATATGTCAAACAATTATGCGGCAAAAGCGTTGCTACAAAAAGAAGCAGCACTGCTAATTTGTTGCATCATTTGAAAAGTCACCCGCTAGAGAGTGAGGAGTGCTTGAAACTGCATGTCAACCTCTCCGTTCGGTGCCACACCAACAAAATGCCGAAGCAACTATTTCCACATCAACACCGTATGAAAATGTTGTTTTGATATGGCATCTTAGTGACCAAAAGTGCACTAATAGCTTGTTTTAAAATGTCTCTGACAATCTTGCACTTTCTGTTTTGAAATGACTTGAATGTTTGTGCCACTGCTTAATAAATACAGTTTTGGTAAATTGACTTAGTCGTGATTTCCCTCTCTGCATGAAAGTTCCAAATGAGCATATATTAATTAGGGATGTCCCGATCCGATATTTGGATCGGATCGGCTGCCGATATTTGCCAAAAATTACGTATCGGCAAGGAATGGGAAAATGCTGATCCAGATCCAGTTAAAAAAAAACTCCGGTCCGTGTTTTCCAACGCACCGATTTAAATAATACATTCCACTTTTCTGCTGCTCCGTAATTTTCGTTCCGCATTTTCCAGCACACCTTCAACACATCCACAATTCTCACGCAGTTGCTTTTCGCTGCTGGCATTACACGACAGGCTCTTCTCACTCTTTCCTGTGTCTCCTTCTCACAGACAGCGAGCGCACCTTCTTACACACGTCACATACTGTCACGACATACGTCACATACGTATACGTCCTCTCCCAGCAGAGAGCGAGGTAGCGGCATGGCTAACGTTAGCTGTGATGCTAGCGCAGCCGCTAAGGTGCGCAGCCGCTAAGGTGCGCGCCTGCTCAAGCGTCCTCTGCGCACGGCAAATCTATGCCACGCACAAAATCAAATAAAAAAATAAGCGCATAACAATTTTCGACACACGGACACGACAGAGAAAACAGTTTTCGTCATCATTGTTCAAATATTGTGACGTCTGTCGAGACGCTTATCTCCATTCGGTGCCACACGTCCAGATTACACACCATCAAAATGGCAAAAATTTCCACATCAACACCGTATGAAAAAATTAGTGATTTTTTTAGTTGTGATTTCCTTCTCTGCATGAAAGTTTAAAAGTAGCATATATTAATGCAGTATGAAGAAGAATGTTTTAATGTAGACATGCAAGCCTTGAAAGAACATTTTGAAAATCAAGACTACATTTCCTGCAAATGGATGCATTTCTACTCTATATTTTAATTTTAGATTTATTCTCATATCAAACTCTTTTGGCTGTCTTTTTGACACTTACATCCGGCGCCCCCCTCCACACCCTGGATTATAAATAATGTAAATAATTCAATGTGATTATCTTGTGTGATGACTGTATTATGATGATAGTATATATCTGATAGTATATATCTGTATCATGAATCAATTTAAGTGGACCCCGACTTAAACAAGTTGAAAAACTTATTGGGGTGTTACCATTTAGTGGTCAATTGTACGGAATATGTACTTCACTGTGCAACCTACTAATAAAAGTCTCAATCAATCAATCAAAACACATAGAATCATCATACTGCTGTGATTATATGCATCAAGTGTTCATTCAAGGCTAAGGCAAAATATCGAGATATATATCGTGTATCGCAATATGGCCTTAAAATATCGCAATATTAAAAAAAGGCCATATCGCCCAGCCCTAGTTCAATGATGCCATTTCTGTTTGTCATGTATAATTTTGTCTATTTTGTGTTTCTCCTTGAATAAACAGGTCAGTTTCTTGTTACCAACCATTGTGTATTATTCAAACTCCCCTAATTCAGCTGGCTAGTTGTTATCAAGAGTACTAAAACCCTTTTCAACATGATTCTGACAACTAAGTAGGCTAAATAACTTTAAACTTTAATACATGCTCGGATAGGCCAGTATCGGTCAGTATCGGTATCGGTCAGTATCGGATCGGAAATGCAAAAACAATATCGGTATCGGATCGGAAGTGCAAAAACCTGGATCGGGACATCCCTAATATTAATGCAGTATGAAGAAGAATGTTTTAATGTAGACACATAGAATCATCATACTGCTGTTATTATATGCATCAAGTGTTCATTCAAGGCTAAGGCAAAATATCGCAATATAAATCATGTATCGTGACGTGGCCCAAAAATATCGTGATATTAATAAAAAGCTATATCGCCCAGCCCTAATTCAGAGCTCTCGTAATTGTCTTTCTTCAAAAAGCAACTTGCAACACATCTAGTGACTTTTTCTGGTCTTCTTGAATTATGGATACTCTTAACATGAAAAGCATGTATTGCTCTTCTGAGAAAGCAGTGGGTTACCAACAAGTCGTAAAAAAGATGCAAAAAATGTTGTATTGCCCTTGTTGAGAACGAAGGTTTATCTAATTCTAAGCACATGTGTCATTGCAAATTATGCAAATTTGATAACCTTATTTTCCCCCCAATTGACCACTATAGATATATTGTAGTGCTGTGGGAAACATTTAAGTGCACAATAACTAACAAAATAAATTAAGTCCAAGCTACTGACTGAGGAATATGTGAAAGCAGGGCAACAGAAATTATTATGCGCTAACTTCAATATTTCAAAGAACCTAACTCCATTCACTTTAGTTTCAGACTGCAAATATGCTATTGCAATATTTACAATTGACATTTTCCACAAAATGTTCTGTTTATGTTCTTGGCCGCAAACTAAATGCTTCAAGAGCATATTAGCCATCTACAATGCCCATCCCTTTCTGTGAACTAAAGATTTTATTAGTCACCTCACCCTCACCGTATAAAAAATGAAGTAACAACTGTGGTATAATTTGACTCGAGTGAGTTGACAAGTTCACACTAGGACTACACACTATTTTAGTATTTCCTGCCAGATATGGCACCTATTTGCAATCTGTACCCTGACTGCTTTAGGGAAATGTGCCTATTACTCACCATCCCAATATCAGGGATCGCAGTGAGGTTAAAAACATTAGAGGAATTGAACATTATCAGCCAGGGTTCAGTCGGCCCATTTGGAGGTTCAGGAGGCATCTCCCCTTTAAGTTTAAAAGGTTTTACCATTTTTAAGATGCTTTGAAAGACATTTCATACATAGAAATTTTGTAAAAATGCAAGAAAACTTACTAGGAGTTTCTATCTATTAGAGGTTATCAACTGAAAACCCAACCTCTTATGCATGACTATACCACAGTATCAATATATTGTTTTTGTGGAAAAAATATCTTCACCATATCAATATTAGCCATTCCAGGAATGTATGACATCCAAAATGTATGTTAATAGCACGTTGTTTTTGTTGAGAAAACATTCACCATATCAATACAGGCCATTCTCAAATGTACAACATCCAAAGTTTATTTCATTAGTTTAATGATTTGTCTGATTTGAGAAAATCTCTTCACTCCATCACTATAAGGCATTTCATGAATACATGAGCTGTGATGGCTATATTTGATGAATACTGTAATTGTAAAAACTATTTAGTTAAACAAATAATTGGTTGAACTAGTGAGTCACTTATTAAAGTCATGAATGTAAGATTGCATTCATAGTATCGGCTACAAGTTAGTTTGTTTAACTATAACATGAATCTTTTTATTACATGTAATCTTAATAAATTCATGATTACTATAAATTCTGGACTCTAAACCGCTACTTTTTTCCTACACTTTGAATCCTGCGGCTTATAAAGCGGAGCGGCTAATTTATGGATTTTTCTTAGCTGGCGGCCATAATAAAAATAATTTTACAACACAAAACCAAGCAAAAACACTGAGAGGATGTTTTATTGTTTGTGCTATGGCGCCTTCTTTTGGACGAGTTTCTATCTGCAGGTGATGCAGTGTCCTTCCATTAAGTGCTTTCAACCGGAAGTAGAAGTGCCGTTCCGTCTTTTAGCCATCCGTAGCGTTCCTATTCGTTTCTAATCTTCATTCCTTACTCAAAGCAACGTTTGTAAGTTTTACAGTATAACTTAAACTGTTAATACATGAGTTAGTATGCTAACACATTTACGGGTGTCTACGTTAGTAGTATTAACGGCATTCTTTTTCTATTGTTTCAGTCTTACAAATTTCTAAGTAAACTCACCAAGACGTCACCGTGGACTTTTTGAGTTTGTTTAGCTGATTAGAGAGCTAGCTTCCACAACTAATGGGTCCATGACGACGACTTAATTAATTATAAATCATCTCACCTGTATCGTAGAAGGTTGTGGTCATAAACTGTAAAGTCGGTCTACTGCTCACTAGTGTTACCATATCTGAGTTATTGTGCAGAAATATGGGGAAATAATTACAAAAGTACACTTCATTCATTAACGGTGTTACAAAAAAGATCAGTTAGAATAATATATAATGTTGGATATAGAGAACACACAAATCCTTTATTTATTGAATCAAAGATACTGAAATTCTACGACATAGTGAATTTGCAAACAGCTAAAATTATACACAATGCAAACTATAACCTGCTACCCAAGAATATACAACAATTCTTCTCAAAAAAAGAGGAGAAATATAATCTTAGGGAGAAATGTAATTTAAAACATTTGTATGCACGTACAACACTTAAGACCTTCAGTATATCAGTATGTGGAATTAAATTATGGAATGGATTAAGCAAAGCAATCAAACAATGTACTAATATGATCCACTTCAAGAAACTCTTCAAACTTAAAGTGTTTACAAAGTACAAAGAAGAAGAACCATGATAAACATTCTGAATTTATTTAACTCATCCATTCTTTCATTCTTTCACTCACAAAATAATCTTACTTATCTCAACATATGAAATGTAACTTACCGTATTTTCCGCACCATTAGCCGCACCTAAAAACCACAAATTTACTCAAAAGCTGACAGTGCGGCTTTTAACCCGGTGCGCTTTATATATGGATAAATATTAAGATTCATTTTCATAAAGTTTCGGTCTCGCAACTTCGGTAAACAGCCGCCATCTTTTTTCCCGGTAGAACAGGAAGCGCTTCTTCTTCTACGCAAGCAACCGCCAAGGTAAGCACCCGCCCCCATAGAACAGGAAGCGCTTCTTCTTCTACTGTAAGCAACCACCCGCCCCCGGAAGAAGAAGAAGCGCGCGGTGCATGCTGGGATATGTGACGTTTCATTTCCATTTGTGTGTTTATGTAAAGACCCCAAAATGGCTCCTATTAAGTGTGTTGTCTGTCTAATTATAAATAATGCAGACGAGGCGTGTTAACTGAGTTCTCAACGTTTACTCACAGCGTGCTCATAACCACATTCTAACTGCCAGCATACAACAACGCTTCTCAGGGCTACCGCGCATGCTCGTCACTATCGTTGCATGCTGGGTAGTGTAGTTGTTATATTTGCTAGCTCATAACATCACATTAAGAGACACGCTTACGCGCTTAATTCAATACTCGCCGTCATTCCGGGTGGATTGACAAAAGACCTCCAGCCGCTACATATTGGTGTCAACAGGGCATTCGAAGCTAGACTGCTAACTGCGTGGGAACAGTGGATGACAGAAGGCGAACACACCTTCACTAAGACAGGGAGACAGCGCCAGACGACGCCAACATCACCTTCACTAAGACAGGGAGACAGCGCCAGACGACGCCAACATCTGCCAGTGGATCGTAAATGCCTGGGCAGATATTTCGGTCACAACTGTGGTCCGAGCTTTCCGGAAGGCAGGATTCACAGAACTGCTGGACAACAGTGACACTGACTCCGATGACTTCGACGAGACGGAACCGGCCATTTTGGATCCCACATTTGCCCAACTTTTCAATTCGGACACCGAAGACGAAGAATTCGAAGGATTTACGAATGAAGAATAACTTCAGAAAGTGAGCGCTATGTTTATTTTGTGTGTTGTGACATTAACGTTCGAGCAACATTATGTTGCTATTGCTCTGCACTATTTTGAATTTTACTATGTTTGTGATTGCACATTTGCGTACATTTTGGGACAGAGTTGTTAGAACGCTGGTTTTTAATATATTATTAAAGTTTGACTGACCTATCTGACTGTTTTTTTGACATTCCCTTTAGCGCAGCGTAGGCGCGGCTTATAGTCCGGGGCGGCTTATAGGTGGACAAAGTTTTGAAATATGCCATTCATTGAAGGTGCGGCTAATAACCCGGGGCGGCTTATAGTGCGGAAAATACGGTACTTCACCAATTATCATTTATTTACTTATTTTATTGTGATTACTTATGGAGTATATTGTGAATAAATTGAGAACAGGAAGTGAACAAAAGTTTTAGCAACTGTTATGTAAAAGAAAAGGGGTAGGATTAAATAAGCTCTGCTTCTTCCTACTCCTTTTCGAACATGTTGAAAAGAGAAACTGGAGATTGTGATGTATCATGTTGTATACTTGCATGTTCGAAATAAACTCAAACTCAACTCAACTCAACTCAACTAACATTACACTTGGACCCGGAGAACGCAAGAAAGACACACTTGTTTGCACATACTTTTTTTTTTTTATAAACCTCCCATCAGTCTGCATCGAAGTGAGAGCAGACATTATACAGTAAGTAATTGTTTTATTATGTTTGTAGTTTGTATTTCAGGTTTAGTACTTAGCACGACTGCTACTTGCTGGATCTATTTATCACTCAGCTTCTAAAACTTGTCGATCATCCTCCTTATATTCCGGCTCAAAAATATAAGGTTCTGGATCATCATTTGTCCCAAAGTAGTCTCTGTTGGCTCTCATGATTAGTAGTAGTAGTAGTAGTAGTAGTAGTTGTTGAAGGAAATGGTAAACATTGTGATAAGTCTGTGAAATAATGTGCCGCCGTATGTTTAAAATGACCAGAAATATGTAAATGTGACATGTTATTATTAATGTTGTGTCCTTGGGCAAGACACTTCACCCCTTGCTCCTGATGGCTGCTGGTTAGCGCCTTGCATGGCAGCTCCCGCCATCAGTGTGTGAATGTGTGTGTGAATGGGTAAATGTAGAAATAGTGTCAAAGCGCTTTGAGTACCTTGAAGGTAGAAAAGCGCTATACAAGTATAACCCATTTATCATTTATTTATTTACATATTTACTTACAGCACGTACTGTACATAAAACGGAGGTTTTTTTTAGAGCGCTTTATAGGCGGAAAAGAGAAAATCCCATTACCTCCATTGTTGGCTGACTCTTGCTAATGTTTATTTACGAGTTAGAATGCATAAAAAAAGAAAAATGTGTTCTTGTCTCACAAAAGGATTGTGAATCATAGACAAAATTTCAAAAAAGTGCGGTCCACTGATTCGGATTAAATTTTTTTGCAGTCATTCTCGCACTCAATGCAAACAATGACTTCATAATTACATAAAGTATGTCTGGAGTGAGTTTTTGTTTTAGATCGCTTACCTGTTGAACACATTCTCACTGAAGGCGTATTTCTCTAGCCTCCCGAGCGGCGTTAAGTTGTCCTGTCCCGCGTCAAGGAAGGCTGTGATGCGGATGCCGTCGCACTCAGAACCATAATCGTCAAATCCAACTGCAGGATATAGATCAAAGTTGACTTTTATGGCCATACAACATGACATTAAATATGCAGCACATAACAGCCTGCTAATTTACTTCAATTTGTGGTAACTGTCTCAGGTCGATAATTTAACTCTGAGCCAGCCTGAGAATGGGCGAATCAAGAGCCACCAGTCAAATTCCAGTTGGATTTAACTGTGTTTCATAACAATAGTGTTTGTTAACACAAATTGTGTCAACAGGGGTGTCAAACTTGTTTTCACTGAGGGCTACATTGCAATTATGACTGTACTCACAGGGCTGCATGTAACAGTGAGTAAAAAATAAATGTACACGGATTCGGCTCCTGATATTATTACAAAATTGCATTATGCATTTGATCATTATATAAACTGCTCCAAAAAGTACTAAAATAACATCCTAGATCTGAATGAATGAAATATTCTTATTAAATACTACATACCGGTAGTTGAATGTGATGACAATAAAATCACACAAAATGATCAATGGAAATCAAATTTATGAACCCATGGAGCTCAAAGTTAAAGTGGAAAAACACACTACAGGCTGTCTATTCCATTTTCACAACAGCATGTGAAATTGATTGTCAATCCGTTTTTGCTTCCTAAGTGGACAGTTTGATTTCACAGATGTGTGATTGACTTGGTGTTACATTGTGTTGTTTAAGTGTTCCCTTTATTTTGTTGAGCAGTTTATATTTTCAAAAACTAAAACATTCTGGCTACAGAGCAGCAATTTTTTTTGCCGAAAAAATCTATAGTGATTGTTGTTGTGTTTCCCATATTACTGTGAATAGAAAAACAGTAACACTGTTTTTTACGGTAAAATTTTGCTGACTGAGCAGCCATTTTTTACCCTAAAATCTATTGTAATTTTTACAATGTAAAATGTTATGGTTAAATTGCTTTGACCTCATAGGTCAATCAGATATTTATTTTTACTTCAACAAAGTGTGATAATGTATGATAATGTAATATTTGTTACACTTTTAGGAAACAAAAAAACTATTAGTTCATTATTATTACATATCAGGGTTATACGTTGACGATTCCAATTCTGATCATCCATGAGTGAGATCGGCTGATACCAATACCAATACCGATCACGTCTTAACTGTAAAGATTCAATTTATTCATGGTAAGTGCTATTGACATATTAACACAATATTTAATCAAGTTCTCTTTTATTACATAGAATTGTTTAAGCAAAACAAACTCAATAGTACACAATAACTAAACAAAACTTATATTACTCATTTAAATTATTTGGTTTTTACTTTCAAAGTCCTCTTGTCTCCAGGAATTAACCCTGGAGGTTGTAAATATGAACAAAAACAACAAAAATTATTTTGAGAAAATAAGAACATCGACCTAATCACTCTAGTATCGAAAATGTACTGATATAGACTTCATTAATTTATGGATCAATCCGCCCTTCCCTTAAGTGTTGTGCACTGACTGTGACAATGCTGAGACATCAACAGTTGTTATTTAATCCTCTCTCCAGATTCCTATTATTATACTTGTTAATTTCCTGTTAATATCTGCGTATGTTGCGCTTCCATCAACAATTCTTAAACTTTACTAAGCACTTACTTCTTGGCGTTGTTGTTGAAACACTGTTTGACACCTCAAGACGGGATTGTTTAACTAGTTTGAGCGCTGTGTCATGCTCATGGGCAAGCACGAGGACGGACGCGCTACGTACATGTTGTGTAATCCATGCAATTGTTCCTTCGACCAGATGTTAGGGATAACCACTGCCTTGCATAATCTTAACAAGGAGTACCCCTGCCTGATTTCTTGGAATGCCCAAGAGGCAAAAGTCAATTTGATAAATATAATTTCAATAATGCGCCCTTCATTAAGAGAGACAGACAAACTGAGAGACAGATCGACAGGCAGACAAACAGTGGTAGATACAGGTGACTCAAACAATTTGAATATTGTGCAAGGTTATTTTATGACAGCAGTTAGATTTACAAGGTGAAACTAAGGTTCATAACAAGATATTTTAAGTATTTTTCACAGTTTCCCTGTGGTGGTGGAGGCGTGGCTAAGGGGTGGTCAATATGACATCATTTAATTAGCTATAAAGCATTTTTTTTTTTTTTTTTTTAAAGGCAAAACAATTATACATATATTTAAAACAAATCTGTTGTTATTAATTCGTATTAACATATATGTTTCTTACATATCGTTTTGCTCAATTTTCCAATTGTTAATGCTCATTGTACAATGTACATTGTTGAGATTTTTTCCCCCCTACAGATTTCTCCAATCCTTTTAGTCATGCTTTATTCATTAAAAATGACTACAAACATATCCAGCATCTATTTATGGTGTTATTGGAGACTTTACTACTTCTCTCACACGTCATACTTGCTTTGCGCTGCTGCGAGCCTTTGTCCAGGGTGTACCCTGCCTTCCGCCCGATTGTAGCTGAGATAGGCTCCAGCGCCCCCCGCGACCCCAAAGGGAATAAGCGGTAGAAAATGGATGGATATATATATATATATATATATATAAATAAAATAAATACTTGAATTTCAGTGTTCATTTATTTACACATATATACACATAACACTCCTCTCTACTCATTGTTGTATTTGAAAGTGCAATGCTTTGCAGCCAGTAGCACAGCCTTTCAAGGAGCATAGGTATGTGCAGTGTAATATTCTGGGTTGGAGTCAATAACCAGGCGAGGTGATGAAGTTACGTCTCTTTACTTCATACTTCAGAACCGACTCCCACACTTGCCGTCAGGGTGCAATTCAACGTAAACCGTTGGCCAACCAAAAAGTAACTTTTTGGTTGGCCAACGGTTTACATTGTATTATGCACTCTGACGGCAAGTGTGGGAGTCGGTTCTGAAGTATGAAGTAAAGAGCGGACGTGACAACAGGCTGTCCTCACTCAGGTCCGCACGAACCTGGAGGGGGCGTGCCTTAAGTCGGGCTGGAAATCGGGAGAAATTCGGGAGAATGGTTGTCCCGGGAGATTTTCGGGAGAGGCACTGAAATTCGGGAGTCTCCCGGAAAATTCGGGAGGGTTGGCAAGAATGGTTATTGTGCACGGCAGGCATTATTTGTTGGAATTGGGCCAGTTGTCAGCATAAAATTGGTAATAAACGTTAAAAAGAGTGTCGGACTTTGTGTCTTCTGGACGCTACAATACATTATACAACAATTTGTTTTCACGTAAAAAAACAACAACTCATTTTTAAGGTTAAGGCTAATATTTTGCTGTGGCGGGCCGTGACAATCAACTCCATTAAGGGGAAATCCTGTCTTTTAAAATGATATTGATGAATATGGCTTACAACTTATGAAAACATTGAATTGAAAATCTCATAAAATTTGGGGTTTTCAAAAACTGTAAGCCATAATCATCAAAATTATAATAAAGGTTTGGCATATCTCACTTTGCATGTAATGAGATTGTAGCACATATTAGTTTCACATTTGAAGTTGAATTGCTGAAAGGATTGAAATTTCACAATATTCAATTTTGTTTGCTTTACCTGTAGACAGACAGATAGCTATTTTGTAGTCTTTTTCAAGCTTTGTACTCACAATCATCTACGTCGTCATGGCCATCTTCGAAATATAACGATAGACCTGCAAAGACAAAACATGTGAAGGGGAATCTGTGGTGGTAAACATGTCATTAACATGCCACCGCCTTATGCATCACATTCTCAGGGTCTTCCTCACCACCACAAACAACACCACATTGTGGTCGTCCCACTGCACACATTTGTAAACCAAATGTCAGAAATAGGGCTGCACGATTAATCCACATCGATTGACATTGAGATTTAATTAGTTCCATAAATAACTAAGGTTTTTTTCTCTCCGCTACTATCGGCATTTGAGTGATGTTTACCATTCAGAATTGTTGAGCCTCGCATCCTTTGCCTCCTTGCCAATCAAAAGTGTTTAAGGAAACAGCATATTTGTGCACGCTAATTACAAACACTATACTTGCACCTTGGAAAACGTTTTGATAGTGACTTGGCCTGGACTAATAATAGTCAATAAATCAATTATTTCAAGGATTAATTAAAATGAAGTTGAAATACTGTTTGTTTCTCCATCTCACGCTTCAAACCAGGAGAAAGAGGTCTCACTCTGTGAAATCGCTCTGAGCACCTGATTGTGTTTATTTAACAGTACAATTAACTGAACGTAGTAGGCCTTCTAGACAGTCATTCACAATCTTTGTCTTGGTGGGCAGAGAACTGAACTTCGAGCATACACACGCAGGATTCCCGCCTCCCTATTGCCGACTTGCCAGTAAGTAGTTTTCACAGTAACAAAAATTAGGAGGAAACAAATATGATTACAAAGCCAAATGTCCCGCTGTGGGAATATTTCAGCTTCAACCCGGACGAGCAATATGAGCCCATCAACACAGACAAACGAACCAGAATGTGGTGATGGCAATAAAAAATGTAAAAAAATTAAAAAAAGAAACTTCGACCTAGTTTTACACTTTTGATTGTCCACGAAGCAAAGGACGCAACGCTCAACGATTCTGATTGGCGAAAATGTCTGTCACTCAAATGTCAGTGACAAGGGAGGGAAAAACTTCAAAACCTCCAACTCTTGCGATTAGCATACCGCACTAATTAACGCCTTGATGTTGATTAATCGTGCTAATGTCACAATTACATAACATTAGCAACTTTGTATAGTTTTTATTGATTATACTTCCGTTTAAGAGCATGATGTAGACAAAAGCTCTGAGTCTGTCTGCACAAAGCCAAATATTTTTACTTCACTCGTTAATCTTGCAGTTTTATGCATTTATATGTATAAAATATATCAAATTGCAAGTTGGAGAGAAAAATGGCAATTAGGTTTTTCTCAAAAACGTGCAGCCCTCAACAGAAATATAAATTGAACAACTTGGGATTGTTCATGCAGCATTTAATTGAAATCAGGCAGCACTGTGGCCAGATTCAATCTGCACCACAAACAACAACAACGGATTCATGACTTCCAGCTGACAAGCACATAGCAACCCTCACAAGGAGAAGGTGTCCTGAGCTTAAATGTATAAAAAAAAAAAACACATCTTTGACTAAGGCAAATATTTGTCTTCATTTAAGTTGATAAGATTTGTAATTCAAGTGTGAACATACATTCCCATTAGTTCTACATCATTTAATTACATTAAAATTAAGGCTACTCGACTGAAAAAAAAAGGTGAATAGATTTTCTATCATAGAATTGAGATTGCGGTTCTGTGGGATGACTATTTCACGTGCACATTACGCACAACCAAGTTCAGACCCAGGTGCCTTTCTTCAAGAACAAAATACTTTTTTTTTTTTTTTATCAAAATTGCTATTGGACTTCTCATTGTGTATAGACACTTCCAAATTGTCTTTGTCCTTCATGAGTGGTCTCAGCAGGACAATTGACGGAGGACTTAAAAAAAAAAAAAAAAATTAATAATAATAATAGTAATAAAAAAATCCTTCAAGTAAAAAAATGACATGCTTACTCACTCAAGAGTACATTCATGCACGTAATAAAGACAAATCAAAAGAACTGTCAATTAATTAATGGGATTGTTTCTCCTGCAAGTTGATGAATGATAGCCAGAGTGAGTTGGCTGCGTTGCCCTGGGTTCAGGGACGGGCCGAGCAGGGAGAAGTGTCGGCTGTCATGCCAATGACGGTACAGGTCATTCTTTGGGTAAAGTGTGCTTCTGTTACCGATGGTGTTCAGTCAAAAAAAAAATTATAATTAGAAATTAGATCATTTGTTAGTGTGACTCCAAATCACAATTTATTTCATATTTTTTTGCAGCCTTAGTAAAGGATACATTAGCAAAATAATTTGACTATCATGAGGGTACATATTAAATACTGCTTCTTACAGACTTTTTTTCAGACTAAATGAAGTTCCAGCATTTAAATGACCAATGTATAGCCTAAATATGTAAATCAGGGGTGTCAAACTCGTTTTTAGTGAGGGCCACTTTGCAGTTATGGCTGCCCTCAGAGGGCCGCTTGTAACAGTAAATATTTATGAATATAAATGTATATTAGCTTTGTTACATAATTCATGTCAAAATTAAAAGAACAAATTCATTTACAGTAGCCAGAAAGTATTTTATTGATACAGATTGTTTCCAGCATTTGGCGGACCATATCTGCCTTCCGGGCCTTGAGTTTGACACCAGTGGTGTGAATAGTATTTTTAACAGTCAAAAGTGTGCTTGCTAAAGTAATTTAGCTGAGAACGTCTAATAATATTTCAGTATGAAAGTATAATAATTGGTACAATGATGTTACTCACACTACTGAAGGATAATTAGGCGTAATTAGGTAAGTGGTTTAAAATGACAAGCATGTGGTTGAGCCTACTGAAATATTAATTGTGTGGCCGCTATCAAACTCAAACCGCCAATTTGTGTACAGTATTTGACTATTAGTTGGTTTCAAGTTTATTACAAACATGTATACAGTTTTAATATGATACATCAAATATTTTTCCTTACAACATGCCTGAAAAGGCGTAGGTAGAAGCAACACTTATTTTAACCTACCTTTTTTCCACAACATAGCAGTTACCTACACATATATTTATTTTTTGTTCTCAATTTGTAACGCAATTTACATCAATGATTACAACAGTTCACTTACTAGATAGTTATGATTACTAATGTCTAATTTTCAGTAAGTTCAATACATCTATATTGTTTCTTCTTCCTTGTACTTTGCAAACATTTGTAGTTTGAATAGCCTCTTAAAATGGAACATAGTACATCGTTTGACTTATTTGCTTAATACAGTCCATATTTTCATTCCACATTGTGATATGCTAAAGGTTTTAAGTGTTGAACGTGCACACTGCATGCAAATGTTTAAAGTGAGATGTTCCTCTGAGGTTGTATTTCTCTTCTGTTGAGAAGAATTGTGGTATATTGTTGGGTAGCCGGTTAGTGTTTGCATTGGGCATAATTTTAGCTGTTTGCAAATGCACCAAATCATTGAATTTCAATCATTTTGATTAATTAAATAAACAATTTGGATGTTTTCTCTCTCTCTCTCTCTCTCTCTCTCTCTACACACACACAATATATACTGTAATATTGTACATGGTAATTGTTATATATTGTATATATTATGCAAAAAATATAATATATCAGTATATATCATTTACTGTATATTTAGCATGTAAATATTGTAAATTGTGAATTATATTTATATGGCGCTTTTCTCTAGTGACTCAAAGCGCTTTACATAGTGAAACCTTTTATCTAAGTTACATTTAAACCAGTGTGGGTGGCACTGGGAGCAGGTGGGTAAAGTGTCTTGCCCAAGGACACAACGGCAGTGACTAGGATGGCAGAAGCGGGGAAACCTGGAACCCTCAAGTTACTGGCACGGCCACTCTACCAACCGAGCTATACCGCCCCAAATACTACATATATGTTATATTTTATATTGCTACTACGGTACATTTTTAGTCTACTTTATACCTGCATTATCCTTTCCATCCTTTGTAACTGAGCTACTGTGTGGAACAATTTCCCTTGGGATCATTAAAGTTTGTCGAAGTCTAAGTCTTCTCTATATGCAACATTATCAAATTGATATTTTTAAGAACACAATTAGTCAATAATGGTGATTATTTCTAAACAATAACTCAGATATGGTAACACTAGTGGGAAATTACAAAAAATATATAGTGATTTTTGGTCTGTAACATATTTTTGCTTCATGCATTATAGAAATATGTTTTGCCACCTTATGTTGTATATTTTATATGAGATTTTCAGCTCATTTCAGCATTTATTATTGCACCCAAAAATTTACTATTACCGTATTTTTCGGACTATAAGTCGCACCGGCCAAAAATGCATAATAAAGAAGGAAAAAAACATATAAGTCGCACTGGAGTAAAAGTCGCATTTTTGGGGGAAATTTATTCGATAAAAGCCAACACCAAGAATAGACATTTGAAAGGCAATTTAAAATAAATAAAGAATAGTGAACAACAGGCTGAATAAGTGTACGTTATATTACGCATAAATAACCAACTGAGAACGTGCCTGGTATGTTAACAAAACATATTATGGTAAGAGTCATTCAAATAACTATAACATATAGAACATGCTATACGTTTACCAAACAATCTGTCACTCCTAATCGCTAAATCCCATGAAATCTTATACGTCTAGTCTCTAACGTGAATGAGATAAATAATATTATTTGATATTTTACGGTAATGTGTTCATAATTTCAAACATAAGTCGCTCCTGAGTATAAGTCGCACCCCTGGCCAAACTATGAAAAATACTGCAACTTACAGTCCGAAAAATACGGTAGTGATTTTTGGTCTGTAACATATTTTTGCTTCGTTCATTATAGAAATATGTATTGCCACCTTATGTTGTATATTTTATATGAGATTTTCAGCTCATTTCAGCATCTATTATTGCACCCAAAAATGTACTATTACCGTATTTTTTGGACTATAAGTCGCTCCGGAGTATAAGTATAAGTCGCACCGGCCGAAAATGCATAATAAAGAAGGAAAAAAACATATATAAATCGCACTGGAGTATAAGTCGCATTTTGGGGGGAAATTTATTTGATAAAACCCAACACCAAGAATAGACATTTGAAAGGCAATTTAAAATAAATAAAGAATAGTGAACAACAGGCTGAATAAGTGTACGTTATATGAGGCATAAATAACCAACTGAGAACGTGCCTGGTATGTTAACGTAACATGTTATGGTAAGAGTCATTCAAATAACTATAACACAGTGGTTCTTAACCTTGTTGGAGGTACCGAACCCCACCAGTTTCATATGCGCATTCACCGAACCCTTCTTTAGTGAAAAATAAAAAAAATATTTTTCAAATTCAAGACAAAGTTATATGTGTTTTTACTGGTGCACAAAATGAACCAAACCGTGCATGAACATCACCTTGTTCAAAGAACAAAAGCAACACAGTGCATGAACTCACAACTAATAACACACCTGCAATTCAGATGGAACATTAGAAGGAACATTGTTTGGGGGTATCCTTAATACGTTGATAGGGAGAAGTTTTTATTTACACAATGAGTCAGGTGTGTTTTGACCTCCTTCGAACCCCTAGGGTTCAATCGAACCCAGGTAAAGAACCACTGCTATAACATATAGAACATGCTGTACGTTCACCAAACAATCTGTCACTCTTAATCGCTAAATCCCATGAAATCTTATACGTCTAGTCTCTTACGTGAATGAGCTAAATAATATTATTTGATATTTTACGCTAATGTGTTAATAATTTCACACATAAGTCGATCCTGAGTATAAGTCGCAAAAACTGCGACTTATAGTCCGAAAATAACGGTACTAAATTATACCATTTTGATCACCTTTTTATAGCTTAGTTGTTGGATTATTTTAATTCGGGGGCAATATCAAAGAAAAAGCGACTGTAAAGTTGTGATAAAGGAGCAGCAGCGTGTGGCTAATGCCAGTGTTTACAGCTGGACAACGCAATGGCAGTGTTTACAGCTGGACAACGAAGGGAATGTGCTTGGAATATAAAAACAAGTCTGTTGCGTAAAGACTACACACTAAATGCAACGGTTTCCTTTGACCAATGCCACTCGGCTGTGTCTTTCCTCAAACAAAGCATGTCGGGGGATAACATTATTTCACCTATGTATCGACACATACGGGATTTGTTCATCTTAAATGTCTGAAAATGACTTTAGCATGCATGCTAACGTTAGCTAGGTCAACCAGCTAGCCTTTGCAATGACAACAAGCAGGCGATACATGCAGTTAAAACCCTCACACGGGTTGCTCATTTTGTTTTACAAGAATATTAGTTCACACAATGTCGCTGTGAGCAGTATTGTGGCATTCAAGTCAAATATTTCGACATCCCCATGTAGCTTTTGTTAGCCGACTGGCTAGTGTTGCTAAGTTTGCTAACACCATCTTGTCCAGCCCCTTGACTCGCCTTAAAGACCAGCACTGTTTGCCCAGGCTCCAATCGCGCCGACGAAGCCGTTACATAACAATATATTTCCTTTGTGTGACATCGCGGTTCTTAAAGAGTTGAAATGAGCAAGAAAACTCAAAAGTTCCAGAGTGCCGTTTACCTGCCATGTTGCTCTGCGGGCTGCCGTCCCTCCCGTGTGGGCTGTCACCCGCGCTCAGCTGTCACTCAAATAAACGCAACAACTTCCTGAATCTACTTCCTGATGTCGAATGTATATTTTTTTTCCAACAGGGATTCCGCTAATCAGCTTGTACATAAAGTCGACATAACTCGGCATTTAAAAAACTTGGGCCTTTGTGTTAGCAGGCTATCTCCGGACAAAAAAAAAAAAAAAAAAAAAAGCCGATGGAGTCACGTGACCAGGCGTTCCAAGATGGCGACTGGTACTTTCGCTGCTTAGCTAACTCCGCTGTTTACAATCATCACAACATGGCGTTTCAACGCGCCCACGAAGACTTCGTTAATAACTCCACTTTTTTTACTGCCATGAAGTGAATAAATACACGGCGTTTTGTGGTGAAGACGAAATATTTAGAGGAAGAGAGTAGAGAACACTACCAATGGTCGTCATATTGTAGAACAGGACCCAGCAATGGCGTTAAGAGAGTTAAAAGTTTGTCTTTTGGGGGTAAGTAACTGTTTATTTCTACTTATTTCACCTCTCTTTGCCACTGTTTATTTACGCGTAATATCAAATTTGTTTCAAATGTAAACCCATTAGTTGCTACCTTCATAGTTCCTTGGGTCCATTACTTAACCCTTGTGTGGTGTTCGGGTCTGTGGGACCCGTTTTCATTTTTTATTAAAAGAAAAATGATGCAATTAATTAATTTTTCAAACTGAGACTCACTGACTTTGGCTCATTTTATGTGAAGAACATATATCAGAATACATATTTAATGACCACTCACCATACACCCCCCCTACACATTTCTATTACCATACATACAAGATGTCCGGGTCCACTGGACCCGGGGCTAATAGAAGTGTGGAAATTGATGTTCTGTGTAACACACACACACACACACACACACACACACACACACACACACACACACACACACACACACACACACACACACAGCAGGCCTAGACAGGAGGAGGACAGAGTGTAGGTACACAGAACATCAGAGGGTCAAATGTGCGAGAAAAGGAGAGCAAACAGTGTTGACAAACAATGTTGCAACCTTATGTGGGAACCGCAGGTGCAGAAACACAAAAGAAGAATCCCTGTGGGATGCAGAAGCTGGCAGAGAAATTTTCCGTGCAACGTTCATATTGTTGTTATTCAGCCAGCGTTTGTGGGTCTGATGGACCTGTTGCATTTTGTGGCTTTTAATGCCTCACAATCAAACATTGTTATGTTAAAATACTGAACAGATGTTTATTGGGATAAGGTAAACATCTGTTCAGTATTTTAACATGAGAGTGTTTGATTGTGAGGCATTAAAAGCCACAAAATGCAACGGGTCCATCAGACCCACAAACGCTGGCTGAGTAACAACAATATGAACATTACACATGGCCTTTCAACACGCCCCCGAAGACTTCGTTAATAATTCCACTTTTTTACTGCCATGAAGTGAATAAATACACAGCGTTTTGTGGCGAAGACTAAATATTTAGAGGAAGAGAGTAGAGAACACTACCAATGGTCGTCATATTGTAGAACAGGACCCAGCAATGGCGTTAAGAGAGTTAAAAGTTTGTCTTTTGGGGGTAAGTAACTGTTTATTTCTACTTATTTCACCTCTCTTTGCCACTGTTTGTTTACGCGTAATATCAAATGTGTTTCAAATGTAACCCCATTAGTTGCTACCTTCATAGTTCCTTGGGTCCATTACTTAACCCTTGTGTGGTGTACGGGTCTGTGGGACCCGTTTTCATTTTTTATTAAAAGAAAAATGATACAATTAATTAATTTTTCAAACTGAGACTCACTGACTTTGGCTCATTTTCTGTGAAGAACATATATCAAAATACATATTTAATGACCACACACCATGCACCCCCCTACACATTTCTAATACATATAAAATGTCCGGGTCCACTGGACCCGGGGCTAATAGAAGTGTGGAAATTGATGTTCTGTGTAGCACACACACACACACACACACACACACACACACACACACACACACACACACACACACACACACACACACACAGCAGACCTAGACAGGAGGAGGACAGAGTGTAGGTACACAGAACATCAGAGGGTCAAATGTGTGAGAAAAGGAGAGCAAACATTGTTGACAAACAATGTTGCAACCTTATGTGGGAACCGCAGGTGCAGAAATACAAAAGAAGAATCCCTGTGGGATGCAGAAACTGGCAGATAAATTTTCCGTGCAACGTTCATATTGTTGTTACTCAGCCAGCTTTTGTGGGTCTGATGGACTCGTTGCATTTTGTGGCTTTTAATGCCTCACAATCAAACATTTTTATGTTAAAATACTGAACAGATGTTTATTGGGATAAGGTAAACATCTGTTCAGTATTTTAACATAAAAGTGTTTGATTGTGAGGCATTAAAAGCCACAAAAAATGCAACGGGCCCATCAGACCCACAAAAGTTGGCTGAGTAACAACAATATGAACATTACACAAAGGTTAAGACAATAACATCTAAATACAAATGAAACCAAATTTCGAGGTATAATGATTGATGATCAATTGATTTGGAAATATCATGTAAAAAGTATACAACAAAGTAGCAAGAAACATGTCAATAATGAATCAAGCAAAACATGTTCTAGACCAAAAATCACTCCATATTCTCTACTGCTCGCTAGTGTTATCATGTCTGAGTTATTGTGCAGAAATAATCACCATTATTCACTAAATTATCAATTAGATAATACATCATGTTGGATATAGAGAACATACAAATTGTTTATTTAATGAATCAAAATGATTGAAATTCAATGATTTGGTGCATTTGCAAACAGCTACAATTATGCCCAAAGCAAACTATAACCGGCTACCCAAGAATAAGAAACTTAAACTTAAAGTGTTTACAAAGTACAAAGAAGAAGAGCCATGATAAAAAAAAAAAATTATCTCATCCATCCATTCATTTTCAAGATAATCTTACTCATCTCACCATATTAAATAGAACTTACTTCACCAATTATTATTTATTTATACATTTTTATTGTTATTACTTATGGAGTATATTGTGAATAAATTGAGAACAGGAAGTGAACAAAAGTTAAAGCAAATGCTATGTAAAGGAAAATGGGTAGGATTAAATAAGCTCTCCTTCTTCCTACTCCTTTTCGAACAAGTTGAATAGAGAAACTGGAAATTGTGATGTATCATGTTGTATGCATGCATGTTCCAAATAAACTCAAACTCAACTAAACATACACTCAGTAACAACGGATATCTATATAACATGCTATGCATCAGTTATTCTATTCTATTATGTTACTGTCCAAACTGTGTGTACCGGTAATGTTACAGTGGCCAAAATATGAAATATCCTTATTAAATAGGCTACAGCGACCCCCCGCTAATCATAACTGACTCAACTATTCATAAAGATAACTGTTATTTAGAAATCATTGATGTAAATTGTGTTACAAATTTGCGTTATTAATTGTTGTGAAGTGGAAAAAGGATGGGATTAAATAAGTGTTGCTTCTTTTTACTCCTTTTCGGACATGTTATTAAAATTAAAACATGTAAAATAATTGAAACTGAAAACATGTTCGAAATAAACTTTAACCAAACAAAGCTGAGAAACATGTGGACCAGACTGATTCTTTATTCACTTCCTCACCCAATTGCTAATCCAGTTATTAATCGTAACACCAATAAGTATGTGTCAGATAGTCAAAGTTCAGGAATAACTGGGGTTGCCAACTCCCTGAAAAACAAATAAAGGACTGGTCGACCTAATTTTTCCGGCCATTTTTATTTCTATGAAAGTGGTTTTATACTTTCCAAAAAGGTTGAATGGAGGCTTGGATTCTTGTTTGTTGAGGATGTATCAGGGTTGCAGCAATCAATTTGTGTGTGTTATATTACCCGATGACTGACAAACTATAAACACATTTTTTTATATTTCACTTCAAGCAGAATTTAATTAGATGCACAGGTTTTGGTGTAATACGAATACATGGGAAACAAACTGATTAACAATCACATTTTCTGTCCAAGAAAACTAAATGAACAGAATCAAATAAATATGTTTTTTCTTGAATAGCAATCGTTCCTGCTTAACTGAACAGAATGAAAATGCGGTCTCTCTTGCTTAACTTAGACCGTATAAATTCAGTTTTTAGCTTTATATTAGAGCAGGTCTCCAATTTTCATCACTATGAAAACTATTTTGACAAAAAGAGTGGTGAGATATTTGTGTTTTTTTTTAATATAACTGGCAACATTTCAATTGTATTTATTTATGAAGGAGATCTCCACTGAAACAGTGTGGTTATTGTCTAAACGCAATATTGTTAGTTTTTCATTAAATATAAGCATAATGTCCGAATTGAACCCTTCTAAAAATACTAAGAGTTAAAACAAATATTATTTGGCCCGTCGATGAGTTACTGTATTAGGCGCTACCTGTTAGACTCTTATAGTATCACGATCATGATTATGTTTATGTTCAACAACTTATATACACAACTTGTGTTTTAAGAACGAGACATTATTTAACTAACAACAAGAAACCAGAGTTGTTAAATCTCTTAATACTATTATGTTAGCATGTACCTCATTGACAAAAAAACGTCCCCAATTGTACCTTTTTTTTTATATATAGAAAAACTGTCACTGTAGCAGACTTGTGAAGCTATGGTCGTTCCAAATAACCTATTGATATTTTTGCAGACTATTTTTAATTTTCATGGTAATAAAAATACGGACAACGTGCCTCCCATTAACGCATACTTTTGTTTCTAAATACGGGACTATTCCGTTTTTCAACGGACAGTTGGCAACCCTCGAAATAACTGCTGTTTTTAAAAGCATACTGAAAAAAACACCATCCAAAGATCCTCTATTGCAGTAGTAGTCTTCTTTCCTAATTACATACTCTGAAAAAGGCTTGTCAAAGATCCTCTAAATGTCAGGAACGCGCTGCTGTTTTTAAGGAAAAATCCTCCACATGACAGAAGTGCTGTACTGTTCTCAAGGCCATACTGCACTGGTAGTCACAAATCCTCTACCGCAGGGGTGCTCATTACGTCGATCGCGATCTACCGGTCGATCTCGGAGGGTGTGTCAGTCGATCACCAGCCAGGCATTAAAAAAATAATCCTAAAAATGAGCGACCATAAATCTTCACTATGACGTCACTTGTCACTTGATTGACATTCACGGCACCCGAGGGTCTTCTGAGATGACGCTGGCTACTGCCGGCTCATTAAAATTACCGACTGGAAGGCGAGAAACACTTTATTTCAACAGACTCTGGCGCCGTACCTGTCGTCAAAACTCCAAAGACCGACTGCACAGTTGCACAATAAAAGCTCTGCTTCATCCTGCCTGCGCTACCAAAATAAGAGTCTCAGAAAGCTGGCGTGCACAAGCTAGCAAGCTACGGAGTTTGCCGACAATGTATTTCTTGTAAAGTGTATACAAAGGAGTACGGAAGCTGGACAAATAAGATGCCAAAAACCAACCACTTTCATGTGGTATTGGACAGAAAGGAGGACTTTTTTTCTCCTCCATTCGAAAATGCGGACGTTATCATCACCGCTGTCTGATTGCAATCAATGCAAGTCATCACAATCAGGTAATACACCAACTTATATTCTTGTCTTCATGAAAGAAAGGAATCTATATGTGTTAAACATGCTTGTATTATCTTTAACCACCTTTAACTTGTTAACAATATTAACTATATGTGTTAAACATGCTTGTATTATCTTTAACCACCTTTAAGTTGTTAACAATATTAACTATATGTGTTAAACATGCTTGTATTATCTTTAACCACCTTTAAGTTGTTAACAATATTAACTATTTGTGTTAAACATGCTTGTATTATTTTTAACCACCTTTAACTTGTTAACAATATTAACTATATGTGTTAAACATGCTTGCATTATCTTTAAACACCTTTAACTTGTTAACAATATTAACTATATGTATTAAACATACTTGTATTATCATTAAACACCTTTAATGTATTAACAATATTAACTATATGTGTTAAACATGCTTGCATTATCATTAAACACCTTTAACTTGTTAACAAAAACATATATTTCATAAATAAGTAAATATAAATTATATATATGAATGAGGTAGATCCCCACGACTTGATCAATTGAAAAGTAGCTCGCCTGCAGAAAAAGTGTGAGCACCCCTGCTCTACCATATAGGACGGGACCGCTCTGCAGTTTTTTGGCGCGTACATCAAAAGCACTAGTCAAAGATCCTTTACATGAAATTCACTGCCAAAGGGTTTTTAACTAAACTCGCAGGCCCCTCTGAGGTCATTAATGGGCTGAAATTTGGTCCAGTTGAATAGCCACCTTGCACTCGGTTAAAATGTCGGATAAATAATACACCTGTAGAAGAAGAAACCATGTGCAACATTATTTATGTATTGTTTGTGACTAAAGATTGTTGGGTCTCTGCAGGACACTGGAGTTGGCAAGTCAAGTATCGTGTGGAGGTTTGTGGAGGATAGTTTTGACCCAAACATCAACCCAACTATTGGGTAAGTTAACCTTAGATGTCACTTTACATTTTGTTTGTTCCAATTTTAAAGCTACTTTTCCATTGGAACTAATCTCAATAAAAATAATCTGTTCCAGGGTCAAAATGTGGCCATCATAATACTTGTACTAACTGTACAGGCAACGTTTTAAGTCACATTTCAACAGTCTTACTTGTCACAAATGTGGAAAAAGAAGTTAACCGTCAAAAGGTGATTCATGTCACAAATGAGCTTCACACCAGTGATGGGCAAGCTACTTGGAAAATGTAGTAAACTAAGATACCAGTTACTCTGGATTAAATGTAGCTAAACTACAGGGGAAGCTATCCCAAGAGAATTGTCACTGTTATGTAAAAGAAAAGGGGTAGGATTAAATAAGCTCTGCTTCTTCCTACTCCTTTTCGAACATGTTGAATAGAGAAACTGGAGATTGTGATGTATCATGTTGTATGATTGCATGTTCGAAATAAACTCAAACTCAACTCAACAAGCTACACGGCAAAAGTAGTGTGCTACATCAACACTGCATATTAAATTAACACTCATTAGCTCCACGGACCCCTATTTGAAAAGAAATGCCAGATACCCCCATAAGAGAAGATTTACAGGTATTACAGCTCTAGCATTATCATCACCTATTTTAATTTCAAGAACCAGTTTGACATGCATTAAGCCACAGACCCCAATTTAATGACATTTCTATCTATGGGCCCACATGTGTATCAATGTTAATGTAACTTATTGGGTCCATTACTATGAACGGTCATTTTGCTGGGGACACCCCACAACTCCCTTTGGGGGTCTCCACACCCTACTGTATGTATTTATTTTAGTATACCATTGTTTTGGCCCAGCCTTGTAATGTTATTAATTTGCTCTGCCTGCAGGAAATAAAACAGCAACTTTCTAGATCTTGACAAAAAAAACAATGACTTGTGTGTTGGGAACAGTTGGTAATGGTTTGGTGCAGTAAAACCTTTCATGAACGCAACTCGCTTCAATGTATCTTCTTAATTTTGTGTTGGACATCATAGATGTCCAGAAAAGTTTACTGAGTAAACAATAAAAAACAAAGGTTTTGGGCGTTGTTTTCTCTACACGCGTGATTGTGTCTAAATATGGCCAAGGACAAGCATTATTGTGGGTTTCCTGGACGTCGGTAAAGGAAGCATCTGCACAGAGATACCCTCTGCCATAATTAAGTATAAAGTCACATTGAAGCTTCCCTCTGTGTCTAACTCCCTTGTTGTCACGTGACGTGTAATGTGCGCGTGTGTCTGTTATGATTTTGCTTCCTGGTTTCGAGGACCCGCCCTATCTTGCCTCTGATTGGCCAGGCCGTAATGTTTCGCCCTAACCATGGCCAGTCATCACTCATCATTCGTAAACCAACTAATAATCATAGAAAGTATGTAGGTAAACCAACCAATCATCATGGATTATCTGCATATTTTTTTCCCCACCTGGATTTGCAGCTTCGACATAAACTTCCTCGTTACGTGGGTGTAAAAATAACTAAGCTACAGGAATCGCTACTAGCTGAAAAAGTAGCGACGCTACCGCCACGCTACTAGGAAATGTAGGTAAGCTACGTAACGTCACTACTTATAGCGAGCAACTGCCCAACACTGCTTCACACGTACCTTTTTACGATAAGCATTAACATGGAAAAACAGTCACTCAATTTTATAACACCTGAGATCGTGTTATCAAATTCAGTGTTACTTTGTATAACATATCAATAGAGTGAACATGATAATATCCATCCATCTAACCCATTTTCTACCACTTATCCCTTTAGGGGTCGCGGGGGGTGCTGGAGCCTATCTCAGCTGCATTCGGGCGTAAGATAATATGACAGCCATTATACCATATATCATTATTATTATTACCGTATTTTTCGGAGTATAAGTCGCACCGGAGTATAAGTCGCACCTGCCGAAAATGCATAATAAAGAAGGAAATAAACATATATAAATCGCACTGGAGCCCGGCCAAACTATGAAAAAAAGTTTGACTTATAGTCCGAAAAATACGGTAGTATCCGTCTTCACGACATTGACTGGCATGCCTGCCTGGTCAAATGTGACTTCCCGTAGTTTGCCAAATATGGTTCCTTACTCCATAAAGGTCTGCTACTGTTATAGAAATTGAGAGTAGTTGATGTTATAATGTGTCTTTCCATTCATTTTTATGTTTTACTTCTCACCAGGGCTTCTTTTATGACCAAGACGGTGCAATACCAAAACGAGCTGCACAAGTTCCTGATTTGGGACACGGCAGGACAGGAGCGGGTTAGTACAAGCTATTATTCATAATTATATTATTAAGTCACTGTTATCAAATTGTTTTTTTAATCAGATTAATCACACTTTTGAATTTGAATTATCCTTGTAGGTTATTGCTCGCTTGCATTATTTGCATTAACTTAAAAAAGAGCCCAATAATGCGATTTTTTTTTTGTCAGAATGTCATACAGGAACATTTTTAAAGGGTTTTACTCTAATTAACGTCATGTTTGCTCAAAATCTGGTAATAATGTTATCTAAAGTCCTGTGCTGCCGTTAAGGTAACCATCTGCGGTTAAGGTAAAGGAGAAAAAAAACATAATGCAGCATGTATGGTCTATATAAGTTGTGTGATTAATCTGCGTATATGCATCAATAATACAATAATTATTTTTGACAGCCTTGATTATTGTAATTATTAAGTTAAATAGATGAATGGATAGTTATATTAAAATGTATTATGTAAAATTGTAAATGTGAAAGTTTTAGTTTGGGAATTTGTCCAAAGTCTTCCGTCTTTCCTTCCTTGTGTATGTCCTCCTGTCTATTGCCTGTTTTCCCGGTCATTGCTAAGGTGGTTGCTATGTTTCTTTTTCTTAAATTTTCTTGCATTACCTTTGTTCACTCGATATTTCGGCTTTGCAGGACAAGAGTCTGGCTCTGGGATGGTACAGAATCGTTACGCGTGTGATGTGCTGTGTTGATATTCTCGTGGCACACCACACACATGCTCGATGCCTTACTTTTTATCTTTATGTGCAGGGTCTGTAACATTAAATATCTCTTCAGATTTTGAAAATCCATACAATTTTAGGGGAACGTGCACTTCTGCTTGTTTGCTGGCAGGGGGCAACATTGTTATAGCGCAACATAGTCAACTTGAATTAGTTTAGAACCACTCTGGCACCTTCTAGAACCTAAAGTATACAGGAGACATACAGTATTGTTGGTATTACAACGTCATTCAAAGGCTGCCAACATATAGGGAAGGTGTAAACAACTATGGTACTTTCACATTTACTTCCTGTTCTGTACTTCTTTCTTCCCCTTTCTATTTTCCTCTGCCTATTTTACAATGATTGAGGGCCGCCATTGTCCTGCAGAGAGGTGAGATAAGAGGCAGCTCGTCTTTTATTCTCTTTCAAGTTCCTTCCCTTGCTTCCTAGGTGGCCTTCAGAGGACGTAAATGTGTCCCCTTAAAACGGGGGGGTTGAAATCCAACCTTTCTCAGATGGGTTTTTTTCTCTTCCCCATTTTTACTTTACTTGTTATTACTGTACTTTTCATTACAGTATATAGCATCACCTTTTATGGCAACATAGTTAAGTTTCTTATGTTGCCATTATATTTTCCCTGCATTCCTTCCTCAACCCTATTTGGTTTCTCAACAATCCCAAGTGGCTCAGTATGTCCTCAGCCTTTTCTGCATCATTTGCACTGGCGCTCCAGCTCACCAGAATATATGTATTTATTCATTTATTATAATAATCCGATGAAATCTATTACATTTGTTTCTAAAACGGGCATGCAAAGCTAACCATTCAGGCCAGACAAGATGGATGTAGACAAACATACCACACAGTTCAAATGCCACTTTATTGAATCAGTGTCATTTGCTTGTAATTCTCTTGAATGAACTTGCATTTACGTGTAGTCTTTTTTTAAACTTCTGATAATTTACACATTGAATGCAGCCGAGATAGGCTCCAGCGACCCCAAAAGGGACAAGCGGTAGAAAATGAATGGATGGATGAACTGCTCAAAATGTGTATTGGTCATCTCAAGCAACCTTATTATTTTTTTGTGCAAGGTTCCTAAACCGAAGACGACTCATTTGAGTAACAGGGCTGAAAGTAAGAAGAAGGAGTTTATAGCATACATGTTAGCAAATCCATGAAATATATATATATCTATTCCAATAGTATGTTACACTTAGCTGCACATTATTGCAGCAATTCAAGAACATTTATATAAAAAAACTAAACAAATGGCATTAAAAAAATATTTATGTAATAGTACTGTGATGAGTTCTTCACTCCCTTAACATACTTAACATGTCTTTAAATATACAGAAAGACAAATTAATGGACTTATGTTTGAAGATGTAATTTCCTGTGGATCCTGTGACTTGTAGAACATCGCAATGATTTATTTTGTGTTGGAGAGTAACAGGGTAACAGTGAAAACTGGTGAAAATGACAAAAATTAGATTTTTAACTCAATTGTTATTTTTTGTTTTGTTTTTTTAAATTATAGTTTGTAACACAAATATTTAAGAAAATCTAACATTAGTAGAGGATTTAAATAACTATTTCATGGTAAAGTCTAATTTTAAGGAGGCAACAAATGCAAGTTGTTGGAAACAATCTTTTGAAATTATTTTGATTTGAAATGCAAATCAGATGAATGTAAAGGACACATTGCTTTATAAAAAAAAGTTATATATTTGACAGTCAATTTGATCTTACATTTGTATGTTTTATTTCTTTAGGACGCAAATGGCACTGGTTCAGTGGAATGGCCCAAATTATTTTTTCAATTATTGTAGTGTAAATAAAGGGTTCTTAACATTTTTGACCTGGGGATCCAACTTTTCCCACGACAGAGGGGCTCACTCAAATATTAACCCTGAGTTAGTCATCTTACTCTTGTTTTTAATCATATTCAATAGTTATATCTAACCTACTTACAGTTTAACAGGATAAACATTGTCAAATGATATGAAAGCCTGTGTTAATCACAAAGATTATTATCAAAAGGCTTAGATCAGGCTTATTACAAAAATAAATACTAATCAAATATACTGCAAAAGAAGGGCCTCAAAATAAACGTACATACAATTAAAGTAAAATAAATTACAATAAAATAAATGATAAATATTAATAATTGTTTCTTAGAAAAACTGTCAATACAAAAGAAAATACAGCTTCACCACTTTAGTCATAATTTCTGCGCTTAAGAAACTTCTCCACTACTTGAGCTCCAGACTTCTTCTGTTTGTTTGATATTCTCATTACTGCCACAAGTGGTGGAAAAGTGCTTTACAACTGAGTACCGCTACGGCTCAACCGGAACACAGCTGAAAATAACAAACCCAATGGGTCCCGGCCCTATGGTTCAGAAGCACTGGTGTAGATGACCCTTACGTGTATGGAAAATGCAGTCGTTTATTATGTAGTATTCATTGCCACAACATTGCAAAAACAGTTACCATTTCTTTGTCAGTTAAAAATAAAGCACACGCACACACATTCTTGTATGAATGTAGGCATGTGGACATTGTAGGGAGAATTTGATTTGTGATTAATTGAAGATCAAACGTAAAGTCTTCCATTAAAGTTCCATTTGGTTTCATGGCATTCCGCTCTTCAGTCTCTGGATGACTTCCACATGTGGGAGGTCCATTCTAATTAAAACAGCTCCATGCAAAAGCCATGAACAATATGACTGGCTGTTTGCGGCATTCCTAATGACAGGATTTATTTTCTGTACTTAAAAGCGTTTGTTATGGTTTCATCATGCTGTCCTTGTCCTTCCACAGTTCCGAGCTCTGGCGCCAATGTACTACAGAGGTTCTGCAGCGGCCATCATTGTTTATGACATCACAAAAGAGGTATTTACAGTCTTTATTGTATTTCTTTCCCCAACTGCTTATGCTAGTGCTTGGAGCAGATTCATTTATCAGTAAATAATGCATCCTACAAAAAGCATCTCATTTGATTGCAATTGTTTATCTTTGGCTAAGACGTCTGTCTCGACTGAGTGCCGTTCTAGATACACATCCTTTCCTGCAGCTTTTGTTCATATTTCTGTGGAAGGAAAAGTTGAAGGTTTTTATGGAAACAGGAGCCTGATACCGCTCATTTTGTCTGTAGAATGTAACATTTTTGCCAGCAGCTAACCATCTTAGCTTAGCAGAAGTAGTGGGGAAACTTGCCTGTCAGGCTTTCTCCAAAGGCAGCAACATTACACCTACTGGCAACAAAAGAGCACTTGGAAGTGGAGAAACGATAGTTAGAGGAGTAAAAGGAGTCTTTTGCTTATTTTGTAACTGTCCAAAAGACAACAAACCATTACTTTTGATTGATAGCAATGCCTTATGCTTGCCTGTGTGCCATCAGGAGTCCTTCCAGACTTTGAAGAACTGGGTGAAGGAGCTGCGTCAGCATGGTCCTCCTAATATCGTAGTGGCCGTCGCTGGCAACAAATGTGATCTGTCAGACGCCAGGTGAGCCTTCCTTTAAAGGGGCCCTATTATTCAAAGCCAATTCCTCTCAGCAATTGCTTGTATTCCCTGACGTGACTTCTTCCCGGAGGTGAAAACCAGCGGTGGTCAACCAAGCCGAGATGCGCGCAAACTATCTGAGTACAAAAGAAGTGTAAATCTTCTGCAAAAATCAAACTATGCAATGGAATACATCCTTATACGTTTATCACAAAAGATTTGGCGAATGATATCAAGGATTATTTGTCGGTTGCGTTCCCAGACATGTTGAACTATTGTGCGCCAGACGTCATTCTACAGGCACGTAGACAAGACCGCCCACAAAACGGTGCATCCTGAGTAGACGGTCAGAAAGCTGCTTGAAGCAGTGATGTGCTGTCACTAGAGGCAGGTGAGGCAGGGCCTCACCTGCCATCATGGAAAGAAAAAAAAATGTAAAAAGAAAAAAAAATAATTAAATTGTTATATGTATCCAGTGATTATACTATAAAGTTATTTTCCATTTAACTTCACCAGTTTTAGATTATTTTTATTCAAAATCGCTGAATTTTCACATTTGCCGTTCAAATACCGAGAAGAGACGGTGCGGTGAACAGCAGCCAGTTGAGGCACGTCACTCAGTGCCTCAACATGGATTCCAGACTCGGCTAACTGCTGGCCTGCTGTGCAGTGTGACTGTATTGCTATATGAACTGTATTATACATTTCCATAGTTTAGTTAGCTGAGGTATATAATGTACAGTGTATTTTGTCAACAACTGTATGTGTGTAAAGTATTTCTTGTGCTGAGCGATCATAAAACGGCTGCAAAAGACGCACTGGCTGAGGCTCCAGTAACCCCGCCTCCTGCACCCCCGCCGTAGAATTGTTATATCAACTAAAGCCCCCACTTAAACTTTCCACGTGCAAGATTGAATCTATTTAAAAAAGTTATTTCATAAGAAGCCAAAAAGTGCAAAAACAATAATGTTCGTGTTGGAGGAGTTGTGAATGACTGCAGGGCCACAACATTAGGTACACCTGCAGACTGCAGGTGTATCTAATTCACAACTCCTCCAACACGAACATTATTGTTTTTGCACTTTTTGGCTTCTTATTAAATAACTTTTGTAACCTATTTTCATGGGCTTTCCTCTTTGTGATGTTAAGTTCCTGTTATGCGCTGTTATACAATATATGCCTTGAGCTCTTATTTTGAAGGCGCTAAGAGCGGAAGTGATGACACGTTGCGGAAGTTTTTGAAAGAATGTAAATAAAGTGGTCCTTGTGTAAACTGGAGCCTCCGTGTTTGTTATTTTGTAGTTTCATACAGTATAGGCGACATTTATAAACCCTCGGTTACACTTTTTTAAATAGATTCAATCTTGCACGTGGAAAGTTTAAGTGAGGGCTTTAGTTGCGGCGCGTGGACTTAATTTATAAGTAAAGGTAAGACCATAATAACGTTTTTTTTTTATTAAATGTGCTTTTTTGGGTGCTACAGTTTGTATGTGTAAAGTTAAAGTTAAGTTAAAGTACCAATGATTGTCACACACACACTAGGTGTAATGACATTTGTCGTCTGCATTTGACCCATCCCCTTGTTCACCCCCTGGGAGGTGAGGGGAGCAGTGGGCAGCAGCGGCACCGCGCCCGGGAATCATTTTTGGTAATTTAACCCCCAATTCCAACCCTTGATGCTGAGTGCCAAGCAGGGAAGAATGCTGGTATGAGCTTTTAAACATAACCCGTTAACTGCTGCCAATCAAATGGTGAATAAGATACTCTTTAGGGTTAATATGTTTGTAAATCTGACTGTGATGAAGTCAGTGCCTCACCAGTCATGAACCTCACCGCACGTCACTGGCTTGAAGATAGTCTGTAATACATCATCTATGCAACATTTTGACCAGAGAACCACCATTACATTTTATGTAGACCACAAGGAAGTGTGTAACATGTAAAGAAAAATAATAATATGACTCCAAGAAATAAGAAGCAGTGGTCACATAGTGAACTGTTATCATCAACACCATAGCAGTGGTTCGTATTTGGTTTGACTGTGAAACATAGCATCCATCAACCAAAATTGGTCAATACTACACACAGTGGAATATTTCTACAATGTATTTTTTCATTTCTAAAAAAAATTAAGGTTATAGTTCACAGCTAACAAAACCTAGGCTTGGGCCGATATTGGATAAGTCAATTGACCAAACAATAAATCAAGATGAAGTTGGTATCTCTTCCAGCGTTGATAATCGCCATATGAATGCGTTGTTATGGGTTACAAGAGCAGTCACTCTTTCACGTATGTTTCAGCAGCTGCGGGCGTTTGTACTTCATGCACATAAAGGGCAGTAATGAACACCACTGTAAAACACCAGACGGTTAGTATTACTGTATTAAATTAAAATGATCGCAAAACAATGATTGATAACCACACTTTGATAAACTTATGGAAGGACTAGCGTTAGCTTGCTAGCTTAAACGCTAAATGGTAAATGGGTTATACTTGTATCGCGCTTTTCTACCTTTTTAAGGAACTCAAAGCGCTTTGACAGTATTTCCACATTCACCCATTCACACACACATTCACCCACTGATGGCGGGAGCTGCCATGCAAGGCGCTAACCAGGACCCATCAGGAGCAAGGGTGAAGTGTATTGCTCAAGGACACAACGAACGTGACTAGGATGGTAGAAGGTGGGGACTTTACCAGGAACCCTCAGGTTGCTGGCACAGCCACTCTCCCAACCGCGCCACGCCGTCCCCATGAAATCAAGCGACACTAACGTCTTTCCCCATCAAGAAAGGTCATACTGCAATCTAAACTTGTATAAACACGTTACTGTTTATATTTTATTTTCATTGTTTGTTTGTTTTATTTAACTTGGGTATTTACAATTTTTAATTCCAATTACAATGTTAAAATATACAAGAAATACAACATTTGAAATGGTTTACTTGTCATATTATTGTGTTATCATTATATCAGTGGTTAATTTGGTCTCAAAATAATGATAAATAAATGATAAATGGGTTATACTTGTATAGCGCTTTTCTACCTTCATGGAACTCAAAGGTCTTGCCCAAGGACACAACGGACTTGACTAGGATGGTAGAAAGTGGGGATTGAACCCTAGTAACCAGCAACCCTCCGATTGCTGGCACGGCCACTCTACCAACTTCGCCACGCCGCCCCTGCTGACCATAATATAGTTTATCGGCAACAACTTGTAGGTCGATATATCGTCAAGCAAAATTTGTTATTGGCCCTGGCCTTATAAAACCTCCACATTCCGTTTCTTGTATTTAAAAAAAAAATGGTCAAAAAGTTATGTATTGGAAACTACTGGTCCATGCTTTGATTAAAAAAAGAATTGCAAAAACTCCTGAAATCAAACTCATTTTTCACCATATCTAAATTTATTGAGATGCTCGAGTATAAACGGCTCACAACTGCTAATTGGTTCTCATCGTCTAATTGTTGTATTTCCGGATGTAACGATTAACGGTACTAATGATAGACCGTAGTCAAACTCTTGACTGGTATTATTATCATTTTAAATTTAAATTATTGTACAACGTTGATTGATAACCGCACTTTGATAAAATCACGGAACCCTAATATTGCTCATTTACTTGAGAAGAAAGCCCAGCGCGCTAATGGCTGGCTGACTTTATACACGAGACATTAACGTCATTCCCCATTAAAAAAACAACATTAAACTTGTCTAAACACATTTCTTTCTGAGCAAGTGAGATATTCAATTGTGCACATTGAACCTACTGGCTGTGCTCTCTTACAACAGAGTAATAGATTTATAGTCAGATATATGACACGGAAATGTCTACAACAGGAACTGAACCAACATGCCGTCACATAAACTGGACGTGCAACCATTGTTTTTGACTTTATCATGAAGAAAGACTTTAAAACTGTGACACAATCAAATGGAAGAAGTTAAACATAGTAAAACGCTCCAAAAAATATGGTCAATGAGAAACCAGAACAATATTTAATGTTTTTTTCTGCCAAGAAAGTATGTTTTATATCTATTGGTTAAAATATTTCAGTGTGTAAGTACTTTTTGAGCACATTTAAGAAAACTGTGATAATAATGATACCCGTGATATGAAATATTCCTATCGTTACATCTCAATATGAATTACTTTAAAAACTTAAAAGCTGCTCAAAAGACTCGACAAATTCGCAAATTTCACATCTCTACCAGACAGAAACCCATGACTGTGATTTGAGAACCAGTGCTCTATGACAGTGGTCACCAACCCGGTGATTGCGATCGACCAGTTGGTCTTTGAGACTTTACCAGTAGATCTTACAAATATCAGGAAAAATAAATGTATATTACATCAGTGTGTTATTACATCAGTGCACCCCCCCTTCAAAGAATGATCAACAGACCTGCCAACAGGCTTGTGTTTTAACCCTCTAATACGCCCGCATGCCTCGCTGCTCTTTAGGGGCCTCATTTATAAAGGCTGCTAAGCAATGATGGTGAAATGTACAATTTATAGAAAAATTCTATGCCGAAAAGTTTGTGTATTTCTACGTTCCATTTCTAGGGATCGACCGATTATCGACCGGGCCGATTATTGACGCTTTATTACAGTGATAATAATGTCATTTAATCATAATATATAATAATAATATGTATAAACCATTGAAAATTATATAAACTTTTATTTCTCAGTACTGTAGAGTTATTTTATCATTGTGCTGTAATTGGAAGGTAAATAACGTTGGTATCCTAAATAAATAAACAAACAAAACATAAAATGGACTCATTTCTGTAAGCAAACATTTAACTTAAAAAAATACTAAACATCTCAAAGTTTTTTCCCTCCCAGATGTTGGGTTGTCTTTTTTTGTTTGTTTCCCCTTACGTGATCACCCCATTCTCGCTCGTTCATCCATGATGATGGGCTTATATTGCCCATCTAATTTGAAGCTGAAATATTACCACAACAGGACATTTGGCTTTGTAAATAATATATTTTTCTCATAATATTTTTAACTTTGTGACACTTCTCATTGGTCAGTCACGAGTAGGGAGGCTGTCTGTACGTGCTTCTTGTGTGTGTAAAGCTCGCACCTCACTCTCTGCCCACAAATACAAAGATTGTGAATGACTGAAAAAAGGCCTCACTGTGTTCGGTTAATGCTACTGTTAAATAAACGCACTCAGGTGCTGAGAACGATGTACAGAGTTAGACCTCTTTTCCCTGATTGTAGCGACAGACGAAGAAACGGGAGGCTCAACAATTCTGATTGGCAAACATGTCTCTTACTCAAATACCGGTGAGGGAAATAAAACTCAGCCTCTAACGGTTATTCATCTCACTAATTAAAACCTTGATTTGGATTTGATGTGGATCAATCGTGTAGTCCTGATATGCACAACCAAAAAATAAGGCTAAAAGTGAAACTGTATGTTCATTCATCAATTTCATTTGTCAACATATGTTTAATTAGATTTGCATTTTGTCTTATGGGAAAAACATATCCAGTTTTCGTACGATACAATCTTTGTTTGACCTTTTGGAACCGACTACTAACAATAACCAAGGTGTACATAGGCATGTTTGCTTTAGGAAACATCTTAGCGGCAGAGTTACGACTGATTGTTTCTTGGTCATGCTTAGATTGGATCTTTGTGTGTGCCTGTGAGTTGAAATGTAACCACTGTGAAATGTTTACAGGGAAGTCTTGGAGAAGGACGCCAAGGACTATGCCGACTCCATCCATGCCATATTTGTAGAGACCAGTGCCAAGAATGCCATTAACATCAACGAGGTGTTTATAGAGATAAGTGAGTGTTGTTTCCGTGTTCCCTGGTCTGCACGTTATCGCGTCTTTATTGGCAACTGTAATGTTTTCACAAGAAAGACTACATAAACAGATGTACTTTTTAAATTTAAATACAGGTTTTGTTTACCTTTTTTCCCACTCATTAGTACATAAATACAAATACATTTTTCCTCTCCATGGCTACAGATGTACGTATGTGTGTGACAGTAGTAAAAGCTCGGACTTGCAAAGGTAGAAGTGGTTTGACAACACCTGTTGGTTTGCAATGTATAAAGCTCTAGGCCAGGGGTGTCAAACGTGCGGGCCCAGGTCTAATAACATCTCCACATTCCGTAACTTGTATTTTTTTTTTTAAACAGGTCGAAAAGTTAAGTATTTTAAATGATTGGTTCATGCTTTAATTAAAATAAAAGAATTGCAAAAAACTTTTAACAGCCATTTCTTAAAAGCCTTTTTTTGGTCTCATTGTCTTAATTGATAATCTGCTAATTGGCTCTCATCTTTTAATTGTATTGAATTTCCGGATTTAGCAATTAGACTTAGATTGGTCAGATTTAGTCTAGAGGCTGGTGCCAAAAACACAAATATTTATACTCTAAAACCAGGAGGGTGTACTTGGACAAGGATGGTTTCGCCCTGTTCTACTGAGAAAAGACAACTGTTTTGACAATAACTGACAAATCTAAGTTTACGAGCATTAACTGATGAAGCCTACTCGGATGAGAGGCGAAACATCTTCCAAGACAAATCAAACAGTCCAGTTGTGATCGATTGAATGCCCTATGAAATATATTGTACATACAAACACACATACGGACGCAATCATTCATACATACATACATACAGTGTATATATATATATACACACACACATACGTACACACATACACACATAGGTACTTATGCACATACACAGGTACATACGCTCGCATATACATACACAAATACAGTACATACGTTCACACAGTACATACATCCACACACACGTATACTGTACAAACATACATATACACATACTGTACATATACAAGCACATATACATACATACACTCATGCATATAATCAAGTTTCATCAAACATATATTAACGTTGTTTCCCCCAGGGGAAACTGGGTAACACACGGCACACTGACAAAGCTTAACCTATTTTTACAATAACAATCTACAAGGTTACTTTAGTTCGCTTCTCTTTCTTGCCTTGTATTCATCTGCTTTTTTTGTAATTCAAGTTTTCATTACATGTATGTATTGTTGCATTTGAAACAATTGTATAGTCGATGGTTGAGGTAATTATTATTATTATTAATTACCGTATTTTTCGGAGTATAAGTCGCACCGGAGTATAAGTCGCACCTGCCGAAAATGCATAATAAAGAAGGAAATAAACATATATAAATCGCACTGGAGCCCGGCCAAACTATGAAAAAAACTGCGACTTATAGTCCGAAAAATACGGTATCAGTAGTGTTATTTGTACTAGTATTTTTATTGTTCCATTTGTAGTGCAATAATGTTCATTGCCATTTCTCTATTATTAATAGCTACTTCAGTAACTACTATCATTTTTCGTATCATATTTGTACATATCGTATTTGCTGATGTTGTTTTTGTTGTTTTCTCTCTGTCTTATCCCCTTTTTTGTCCCCGCGATTTCCTTCTCTGTCTTCGTTTTTTTTTTTTTTTTTTCTATCCCCTCCTGCTCAGGTCTGGCTGCGCCAATCATTAAATAAATCATTTTAATGAAGTCAAATACAAATAAGGCAACAGGATAAGTACCCCACACTTCTCTTTTGTAAAGTAAATCTGTACAGGAGATTTGGGCATCTACATCAACTATATGATTTGCCTGAGTAGCTGAACAGGACCAAAAAAAATAAATGAATAAATATATCGACAGGTGTGTGTGTGCCTTTCCAAATCATGTCCAACCAACTGAATTTACCAAAGGTGGACTCCAAATAAGCTGTAGGAACATCTCAAGGATGATCAGTTGAAACAGGATCCACCTGAGCTCACTTTTGAGCTTCATGGCAAAGGCTGTGAATACTTATGTACATGTGATTTAGAATAGAATAGAATACATCTTTATTGTCATTGTACATTGTACAACGAAATTGTAAGCAAAACGAATTTAGTGCAAAGTCATAACACATAAAACCATAAGAACATAGATAAATAGATAAAAATACATAAAAATAGCAAGCACACAGCTCACATGCACAGTCATTATTGTCGTCTTGTGTTCAGCGACACTATTGCTCTCGGGTAAAAAGTGTTCTTAAGTCTGTTTGTCCGGCATTTTATTGTTCTGTATCTCCTGCCTGAGGGCAGCAGTTCAAAAAGTTTATGTCCAGGGTGAGATGGGTCCCTTATGATGTTTTGGGCCTTTTTGAGGCACCTGGCACTGTACAGTTCATCTAGGGAAGGGAGAGAGCAGCCAGTGATCTTCATGGCAGTTTTTATGACCCTCTGTAGTGCATTTCTCTCTGCTGCCCTGCAGCTGGCATACCATACACACATGCAGTATGTCAGCACACTCTCTATTGAGCAGCGGTAGAAGGACACAAGCAGTTTTTGTGACAGTTTGTTCTTTTTGAGGAGTCTCAGAAAGTAAAGTCTCTGCTGTGCCTTTTTGATGGTCACTGAGGTGTTCATACTCCACGACAGGTTTTCCTCGATCTGGATCCCCAGGAACCTGAAGTTAGAGACCATTTCCACATAGTCCCCGTTGATGTACAGTGGTTGGATGTTTATTGTTTTTTTCTTCCGGAATTCCATGATCAGCTCCTTCGTCTTGGTGGTGTTAAGGACCAGGTTGTTTTCCCTGCACCACCCAGTCAGCCGCTCCACTTCATTTCTGTAGGCAGATTCATCCCTCCCAGAAATGAGTCCCACTACTATTTTTTAGTTTTTTAGTTTTAATAAATTTGAAAAACATTTCTTAAAAAAAAATAAAAATAAAAAATAAAAAAAAGCTTTGGGGTATTGTCTGTAGAATTTTGAGGACAAAAATGAATTTATTCCATTTTGGAATAAGGCTGTAACGAAACAAAATGTTGAAAAAGTGAAGCGCTGTCAATACTTTCTGGATGCACTGTATGGCATACTTGCCAACCCTCCCGAATTTTCCGGGAGACTCCTGAAATTCAGCGCCTCTCCCGAAAACCTCCCGGGACAAATATTCTCTCGAAAATCTCCCGATTTTCAGCCGGAGCTGGAGGCTACGCCCCCTCCAGCTGCATGACGACCTGAGTGAGGACAGCCTTTTTTCACAACAAACAGGGTGACAAGAACTAAATCATCCAGACTAGAGACAAATTGTATTATTATGTTTATCTTACCTAAAAATAAATATATATATATATTTTTTTTTAAATAACTAAATACATTTTTACTATACTTTGCTAAAAACATCCAAATTAATTGTATTTTTATTTGTATTTTTTCTGACTCCTTATTACATCCAGCCATAGAATTATACATTAAAATAAACATATTTGAAAACATTTATTTTAAATTATCATAATAATTCATTTAAAATGACCATATTTAATTATTAAAATAATTGCTTGTTTATCAACAACTTTAGCATTTTATTCATTACATTTTGAAGCTCTCAGAAACCAAGTTATGTTATATTCCTTAAGATTTATTTATGCAAGTTTGAAGTATCAATGATCTAAACACAGTTTTGTTTGCATATTTTCAGGATGTATATATATATATATATATATATATGTATTAATAAATACTTGACTTGGTGAATTCTAGCTGTCAATATACTCCTCCCCTCTTAACCACGCCCCCAACCACGCCCCGCACCACCCCCGCCCACGCCCCCCACCCCCCACCCCCCACCTCCCGAAATCGGAGGTCTCAAGGTTGGCAAGTATGCTGTATGGTCCGAAATGTAGTCGACTTTTGTGAGGGTGCCTTCCTGTGCCTCACTTGAAATGTGCACCAAGTGGGAAATGGGTACGGCTGTTTTGGGTTCGACACCAATGCTAATGTATTTGTTCCAACTTTGTGTTGAGTGTCTCCAAACTTTTGACCGGTATTGCATATTAATGTGAAAAGAAGTAAGCCATCCAAACACCTGTCACTACTTCTGAGTGTGTGCTTTATTGTGTTTCTCCTCGCAGGTAAACGTATCCCAGTTGCGGACGCGGCGGGGGGAACGTCGGGTAAAGGTTTCAAACTGGGGCGGCAAGCATCGGAGTCTCGCAGGACGTGCTGCTGATGATGTCGGGTGACTTATCCAAATGGTGACCCGTGTCACCTGACCTTTGCTTAACCTCATTTCTCCGTCCTTTTAATCACACACACAAGCATGCGATTGAAAAAAATAAATACATTAAAAAAAAGTTGGCGGAAGTGAAAGAAGAAAACCTACACATACAATATGCAGACTTGTGGATGACAAGTTGTAATCTTTATTTTTGATAGCTCTTTTAATAACTGTTTCAATGCAGTGTGTGTGCAATCAGTAATTTGTCGTTATGGATTCCTCTTGTTTGGAAAAGGTGGGTGTAAACCCACAGTACACAGGCCTTTTTATAATATACAGAGTTTTAATATTGTGTCTTGCATCAATATTTAGCTCGTAAGCACAATATGATTGAAAGTAATCGGCTTTTTGTGGTGACAAACTGACAAGTCTCTGTAGACGCTAACTCCGTTTGTGGTCGCCGGCACTTTGCTCGCACTTTGTAACAATGTAGAGTCTTCACTTTCTTTATTTTGGTGCAGTGGAGAACAATAAGAAGAAGCTACCCAAAAACACGTCGACCCCAGGACACTCCTCCGCTCTGATCTGCTTTTCCTGATTGAACAACACTTGAGTAATTCGGTAATTTGTACACGTTGAACTTGATGGGAACCTCAAACGTATGTAACTTCATGTTCTTTACTGCAGCCTTCTTCATGATGCAACAGTTGTTTTTACGTCAGATGCTAACTCGTAACAGGTTAAAGGGGAAGTGCACTTTTTTTTTTAATTTGCCTGTCGTTCACAATCATTATGAGAGACAAGAACACACGTCTTTTTTTTTTAGGATTCTGAAGACGATAAAAGACGCTTGCAAGATGCAGCTAATGGGAGTCCCCATTGTAGCCTTCAAAGACCTCATTCAACGTTTTGCATACACACTGCAAATCTATATATAAAGTAGTAACAGACACGTTCATAACGATATGTAATATGTTCAATATTTACTGTATTTTGATCATTTTATGCATTAGTGAAACTTATTTCCTCAGCGCATTTATTTCCGTTCCCATAGCAACACACTTCCGGCAACAAATCTATGTTCCTACTTCTGGAAACAAACGTGAGTGTGTTCTAACCATGGCAGACTTGGTAACAGATGTAGAAGATGACTATTTTTTTTAGACAAATGAGGATTTACAACCTTATCTTTTTGAAGCTGAATATATGAAGGATGAACTGCTGGTGAGGATAGCGTGACTTGACGGTGTAAATGTGGAATTTGGAGCCAAGCTACTTTGACATAAATGGAGTGTTTACCCAAAATAAACTTGAAAAAACGTTCTCGGTCAGCTTGACCAAGAGGATATCTGTCCATCTAGTGCAGGGGTCGGCAACCTTTACCAGTCAAAGAGCCACTTTGATCAGTTTCACAAATTATAGATAACAATGGGAGCCGCAAAGATTTTTTGAAATTTAAAATGAAATAACACTGCATACAAAGTTTTTTTTTTGCTTTGTGCTATGTATTAACCAGGGGTCTCAGACACGCTGCCCACACCTTAATAAGGAATTTGAATGCTGGTGCGGCACGCGGGTTGTATATGAATGGCGATTGTCAGTGTCATGCGTGCCGAGATGGTACAGCATATAGCACCCACTACAACCAGCGTACCTGATCAGCCACACGTTGTGTGGGATTCCGCTTGCTCACGTAAGTGACAGCAAGGCATACTTAGTCAACAACCACACAGGTTACACTGACGGTGGCGGTATAAAAAAAACTTTAACACTCTTACTAATAATGCGCCACACTGTGAACCCACACCAAACAAGAATGACAAACACATTTCGGGAGAACATCTGCACCGTAACACAACATAAACACAACAGAACACATACCCAGAATCCCATGCAGCCCTAACTCTTCCGGGTTACATTATACACCCCCGCTACCAAACCCCGCCCACCTCGGGGGGTTGATGTGTGAGGGAGCAGGGTTGGGGTGGGGGGCGGGGTTTGGTGGCAGCAGGGGTGTATAATGTAGCCCGGAAGAGTCAGGGCTGCGTGGGATTCTGGGTATTTGTCCTGTTGTGTTTATGTTGTGTTACGGTGCAGATGTTCTCCCGAAATGTGTTTGTCATTCTTGTTTGGTGTGGGTTCACAGTGTGCGCATTATTAGTAAGAGTGTTAAATTTGTTTTATATTGTCACCGTCAGTGTAACCTGTGTGGCTGTTGACCAAGTATGCATTGCTGTCACGTACGTGTGCAAGCAGAAGATGCATACTGTATAACAAGAGGTTAGGCTGGCACACTTTTAATACAGATTGTAGAGGTCGTCAAATGTTGTACCATCATGGCACGCCCTTATTGTAGATGTAAGGGTGAAAATCGGTGAATGTTAATCCCGGGAGTTTTCTGCGAGAGTCACTGAATTCCGGAAGTCTCACGGGAAAATCGGGGGGTTCGGCAAGTAAGCTGCTGAGCCGCATCAGAGTGATCAAAGAGCCGCATGCGGCTCCGGAGCCGCGGGTTGCCGACCCCTGATCTAGTGAGTCACTATAATATTGATCATGATACACGCAGCACGTCATGCGTGTTAGTACAACTATAGTACTGTTGAGCTAGCTGTGTACAAACAAAACTTATAATAGGGGCTAATACTTTACAGATACTGTAATATAAGTGTTCATGTTTTTCAGTCAGTACAGATCAGTGTCCTATCGCATTTTGTTGTGCATTACAAACTCAAAAGCCGTTCAGCTTATGGCTAATATCGTAGCATCCCGGAGATGTGTTACTACGCTAGAAAAACAGTCCCTCAGTGTTCGCTCTTACAATAACAATGTGGCTACAGCTTGGTTGTTATACAAGTTACGGAACGTAAATGAAGTATTGTTGGCGGTTTTTAGATGCATTTTTAAAGTGATCTAGAGGCAGAATGGATTGTTACCATCAATCATCAATCAATCAATCAACGTTTATTTATATAGCCTTAAATCACAAGTGTCTCAAAGGGCTGCACAAGCCACAACGACATCCGCGGTACAGAGCCCACATAAGGGCAAGGAAAAACTCACAACCCCAAAGGGACGTCGATGTGAATGACTATCAGAAACCTTGGAGAGGACCGCATATGTGGGTGACCCCCACCTCTTCTAGGGGAGACCGGATGCAATGGACGTCGAGTGGGTCTGACATAATATTGTGAAAGTCCAGTCCATAGTATATCTAAGATAATAGTGAGAGTCCAGTCCATAGTCGGGCCAGCAGGAGACCTTCTCGAGCGGAGACGTGTTAGCAGCGCAGAGATGTCCCCAACCGATGCACAGGCGAGCGGTCCACCCCGGGTCCCGACTCTGGACAGCCAGCACTTGAACTGCATTGCTCGTCACCTAGAAATAGCCTATTGTTACAAGTTAGAATGCAAAAAAACCCCAAATCTTTTGTCTTCTTGTTTCTCATAAAGATTGTGAACGATAGGCAAAATTTAAAAAATAAGTGCTGTTCCCCTTAAGGATTTCTGGTGACCGTGGTATATAGTTAAAGAGGGACTGCTCTTTAAAAAAAAATTTGCCTATTGTTCACAATCCTTATGAAAGACAAGAACACACATGTTTTTAATTTACCGGTATATTTTTATATTCTATTTTTTTAATAATTTTCTCATTTTAGGTCCCTAGCATTGGTGCTAATGGGAGTAATCAATTTTGCTTCTAAATCACTATAAATGACCCCAAAAAAGCTAAATATACTCAATTTACATCTCATGACCTGAATATTAACCAAATATAAGCAATATTGTTAGTATCAGGCATGTGAAATGTTTGCGTAAGCACAGAAATCCACATTTTTAAACATTAATTTTCACGTCAAAATATCACTTCCGTGTTTTTTCAAACAATAAAAATAGGATGTAAACAAAACGTGTTGAACGCATTTGAGGACATGTAAGTATCACTAAGACAGCCAAAAGAGGTAGGTAGATGAGAATGAATCTAAAGGTTAAATATAGTGTATGAATACACTCAATTGCAGGAAATGTAGTTTTCATTTTCAACATTTTCTTCCAGGGTTTGCGTGTTAGCACTTCCTACAGATAGAAAAGTTCCCTTTCTTTATCTCAAAAGGACAAACTATTTTCAGCCGCGCAGTGATTGATCACAGAGAGCTCACTAGCTTGTGCAGCTACATTTTTGACATACTGACCTGCTGCATCATGATCGCCTGTCAGTTGGGGAAAGTTAATTCTAGATTATGAAACATGCATCTCATCTGGATAGTAGAAGGTTGTGGATATAAACCGAGAAGTTGGTCAACTTTGACATTCAATTTAGACCCGAAGATGGCGAGAAAGACACAAAATGACCAGCTTTTTTTTTAACCCTTCTCAAGGATAATGATTAATTCTTCATCTAAACTGGAAGATAGAAACGTCCCATTAGTCAGCATTCCAGTAAGAGCAGACTTTGTGCAGTAAGTGATTATTTTATTATGTTTGTGTCTCATGAAGTACGCCGTGATTGGTCGTGTTGTTGAAGGAAATAGTGAAAGTTGTGATCCGGGACGGCGTGGCGCAGTTGGGAGAACCTGAGAGTTCCTGGTTCAATCCCCACCTTCTACCAACCTCGTCACGTCCGTTTTGTCCTTGAGCAAGACCCTTCACCCTTGCTCCTGATGGGTCGTGGTTAGGGCCTTGCATGGCAGCTCCCGTCATCAGTGTGTGAATGTGTGTGTGAATGTGGAAATAGTGTCAAAGCGCTTTGAGTACCTTGAAGGTAGAAAAGCGCTATACAAGTATAACCCAGTTACCATAACCCATATCCCTCTGTGAGAAAATAGGTATCTATTACATGTTATTATAAATGTCACTACATTACATATATACTCGAGGTGTGTATATAAAATGTTGAGGGAGGTTTTTGGATGTTTTTAGAGCGCTTTATTGGCGACTCCCTTTGATTCCATTGTAAGCTGACTTTTATTTACGAGTTAGAATGCATAAAAAAAAAAGAAAAATCTGTTCTTGTGTCATGTAAGGATTGTGAATGATAGACACAATCCCCCCCAAAAAAGCGCAGTTTGTCCAGTTAAAACACATTTTCTGCGGTCATAGATTGGGACCTTAAAGTACATAATCGCAGCACGTACGTTTGTGTTGACTACAACTTTTTGGGGCCTTTTCAATCCCTTCTGCTTCTTTTATTTCCTCTTTAAAATCACACACTGACACATTTTCTCAGACACGTGTCTGGGTTATTCATTATTATGGGTCAGGCTAGCTCGCTCCTGCACGTGATAAAAAGTGCCATGTTTCAAGCCATTTTTCTGAATGAACACTTCTGCTTGTGTGTGTGTAATATAATGACCTGTTGGATTGTGCAGGCCGGTTTTGAACACAAAACATTTGCCTTGTGTGCCAGTGTAGCAGCAAATAAAATGCCAATAGTCTTGGGCTGGCCCTGGGAACGCGATTGGTCAATGTTATGTATATTTGACAGCGTTACATGACATTACACTGCACAAAAGTCCATGACTATATTCAGCATTAATTAAAACAGCGTTGACGTCTACATTTTCGGTAATATCACCACTGTGGTAGATATATTTAGCTTTTTAAAATGTTTAATTATGGAATGCCTGTGAAAGCACTTGGCAGTCTAATTCCAGATGTGTGAAAAAGGGATTTGTCAGTTTCTTTACCAATAAAAGAATGACACAAAAAAAAAAAGTGCAGCGTTTTTCTTTTGGACTTGAGCTGTTGAACTAGTCTATTGTAGAAATACCAGCGTGTATTAGTAATGTCTATAGTATGCATTGCTCCAATGTTGTTTGAACCGGTCAAACAGGTGCAACTTGTAACTTGAACTGTGGTTGCCTTTACTCATATTCAGTCTTTCTTAGGATTCCATATGATCCACGTTCTGTGGCAATGGACTCAGTAATGAATTATTGTATAGATTAATTGAAATGTAAACAAAATTCCCATAAAATATATATCATTGCAAATATCCACACTAGTGGCTGTTAGTAGAGCAGTGGTTTTCAAACTTTTTTTGTCAAGTACTACCTCAGAAAACACTTGGCTCTCCAAGTACCACCACAGCATTAAAATACAGTAGCGTAGTAGGCCTACGTATTCATATAATAAACAAGGCAGAGGTTTTCTTTAACAAGTATATTTATTATTTTTGGCCTCTGTAACAATGCACAAACATCAACAATAATACTCCATATACAGTACATATTTACAAACTTATTTTGGCACCACAGTTTGAGAAGCACTTTAGTAGAGTATAGGTAGGGGGACCACTACAATCAGCATTACTCAATACAGAGCTTCAGAAAAAAGATCTCACATGGTGGCTACCTAGAATTTCGAAATTCGCGAGGCAACTTTTTTATCCTGTTAATTTTGGTGGAAACGGTGGAGTTTTTCACAGCCCCAGGAAATTAAAAACATTTCCTGTTATGTAATGGAGAATTGTTTTGTTGTTTTGATTGAGACTCAGCTATGATTTGATGCAAGCTGTAATGCAACATGTATTATCAACCTTAGTAGCATTATTTATTTGTGGGAAACTGTAAATATATATACAGTACATGCCAAAAGTTTGGACACACCTTTTCATTCAATGCGTTCTCTTTATTTTCATGACTATTTACAGGGTACGTTGTAGATTGTCACTGAAGGCATCAAAACTATGACACCTGTGAAGTGAAAACCCTTTCAGGTGACTACTTCTTGAAGCTCACCGAGAGAATGCCAAGAGTGTGCAAAGCAGTAATCAGAGCAAAGGGTGGCTATTTTGAAGAAACTATAATATAAAACATGTTTTCAGTTATTTTACCTTTTTTTGTTAAGTACATAACTCCACATGTGTTCATTCATAGTTTTGATGCCTTCAGTGACAATCTACAATAGTCATGAATATAAAGAAAACACATTGAATTTTTGTTTTATTTAGATATATATATATATATATATATATATATATATATATATATATATATATATATATATATATATATATATATATACACATTTACAGTGAGGTCCACAAGTATTTGCACACCCTGCAATTTTGCAAGTTCTCCAATTTAGAAATTAGGGAGAGGTGTGAAATGTTCATCATAGATGTGTTTCCACTGTTAGAGACATAATCTAAAAAGAAAAATCCGGAAATCACATTGTATGATTTTTCTTATGATTTATTTGAAAAATCATACAATGTGATTTCCGGATTTTTCTTTTTAGATTATGTCTCTATCAGTGGAAATACATCTGTGATGAACATTTCACACCTCTCCCTAATTACTAAATTGGAGAACTTGCAAAATTGCAGGGTGTGCAAATACTTATGGACCTCACTGTATATATATATATATATATATATATATATATATATATATATATATATATATATATATATATATATATATATATATATATATTTATTTATTTATTTTTTTATTTTTTTATTTTTTTATTTTTTTAAACAACAAACATTTTTTTGAACAAGGAAGTCGTTACTACTACAAAACAAAATAAAAGTTGCCACACCTTAAAAATATAGGTTGATTGGCAACACTAAATTGGCCCTAGTGCGTGAATGTGAGTGTGAATGTTGTCTGTCTATCTGTGTTGGCCCTGTGATGAGGTGGCGACTTGTCCAGGGTGTACCCTGCCTTCCGCCCGAGTGCAGCTGAGATAGGCTCCAGCACCCCCGCGACCCCGAACGGGACAAACGGTAGAAAATGGATGGATGGATGGACACCTTAAAAATTTGGGGGTTTTACGTGAAAAATATATAAAAGTAGGAACGTTTGAATGGATATATGGAGTCAGTGTGATATATTTGGGAGGGTTCTAGTCGTTTTATGGCTGTTAAGCCCTGTTGACATGGACATATCAGCGTGGATCTCCGTTAGTTTTATTTTTCAACTGACTAACGTAAACCAACTTAGGCAATGTACGTAACATGTAAGCAAATATGGGACAGTGTACACATCATTTCCAGTTCTTAAACAATTGCTATTTGTACGGAATCAAAGTATATCATGTATATTTATCTTCATATATTACATACAGTCGTTGTCAAAAGTTGACATACAATTGTAAAGAACATCATGTCATGGCTGTCTTGAGTTTCCAATAATTTCTACAACTACAACAGCTCAATTTTTGTTTCATCTGACCACAGAACTTTCCTCCAGAAGCTCTTATGGTTGTCCCTGTGATGCATGGTATGCAAATACTTATGGACCTCACTGTGTGTATATAAATATATATATATATATATATATATATATATATATATATATATATATATATATATATTAGTGATGTCCGATAATGGCTTTTTGCCGATATCCGATATTCCGATATTGTCCAACTCTTTAATTACCGATACCGATATCAACCGATATATGCAGTCGTGGAATTAACACATTATTATGCCTAATTTGGACAACCAGGTATGGTGAAGATAAGGTACTTTTTAAAAAAATTCATAAAATAAGATAAATAAATTAAAAACATTTTCTTGAATAAAAAAGAAAGTAAAACAATATAAAAACAGTTACATAGAAACTAGTAATTAATGAGAAAGATTAACTGTTAAAGGTTAGTACTATTAGTGGACCAGCAGCCCGTCCGATAATGGCTTTTTGCCGATATCCGATATTCCGATATTGTCCAACTCTTTAATTACCGATACCGATATCAACCGATATATGCAGTTGTGGAATTAACACATTATTGTGCCTAATTTGGACAACCTGGTATGGTGAAGATAAGGTACTTTTTAAAAAAATTAATAAAATAAGATAAATAAATTAAAAACATTTTCTTGAATAAAAAAGAAAGTAAAACAATATAAAAACAGTTACATAGAAACTAGTAATTAATGAAAATGAGAAACATTAACTGTTAAAGGTTAGTACTATTAGTGGACCAGCAGCCCGCACAATCGTGTGTGCTTACTGTATCCCTTGCAGACTGTATTGATATATATTGATATATAATGTAGGAACCAGAATATTAATAACAGAAAGAAAAAACCCTGTTGTGTGAATGAGTGTAAATGGGGGAGGGAGGTTTTTTGGGTTGGTGCACTAATTGTACGTGTATCTTGTGTTTTTTATGTTGATTTAATAGAAAAAAACAAAAAAAACGATACCGATAATTTCCGATATTACATTTTAAAGCATTTATCGGCAGGCCGATATTATCGGACATCTCTAATTAAAATGCATGAGAATGTTTTATATCTGCTAGCGTTAGCTGTAGCGAGCTAACTAGCCCAGCCTGTAGTAGTCCTAAGCGGCCTACAAGCTACGGTGTACCGGTTGAGACGCATAATAGATTTAGCTCTTTAGCTAGTCCTACACCCCAGTCTACCGGGCACCACACCTTAGTCATAGGGGACTCCATCACCCGAAACATAAAGCTTAGCAAACCAGCCACAATTAAGTGCATCCCTGGGGCCAGAGCACCTGACATTGAGGCTAATCTTAGGGAGCTAACTCGCAACAGGCCTAGTAAACACGTACGACAGGCTAATCGCACCACTAGTTATGCGAATATAGTTGTACACGTTGGCTCCAATGACACTAGAATGAGACAGTCAGACATTACAAAGAGAAACATAGCCAGGACTTGTGATCTTGCTAGAAAGATGTCCAGGCATCGAGTAATTGTCTCTGGCCCCCTGCCTGCAAGAGGCAATGATGAGAGATATAGCAGATTAGTCTCGCTTAACAAGTGGCTGGCTAGCTTCTGTAGACAACAGGGACTAACGTTTATTGATAATTGGCCCTCTTTCTGGGGCAAACCAGGCTTGCTGATGAGAGACGGCCTTCACCCTAACCAGGAAGGCGCCATCATCCTGCCTAAAAACATAGACTACTGTTTAAGTCACATTTGACTAACTACACTAGAGCAAGCCCGGTCACAGGCAATTACAGAGCCTGCTAGTCCGGGTGAGGAGTCAGTTAAGCTAGAACTAGCCAGCACCAGGCTGGATAATTCCTGTACGCATAGCAATTTTCTTAGAATAACACACAACTCACATAATGTGTTTTCTGTTGTGAATGTGTCCGGGGTAGATATGCATTCTACTGAGGTGGCAAATCATGATGCGTTCAGTCGATCGCAGCATCAAGCAAACAATCTGAAAATTCCCGTCGTATCAATTCCTAGATATGGTCGAAACTATTTAAAGTGCACTACGCAAAATAAACGCAACATTATTAATATTGCTACTACGGAAAATGTAAACAAAAACTCGTCAAAACAGCCCAATACTTATAATATGGGCTTTTTAAACATAAGATCATTGTCTCCCAAAACGTTATTAGTTAATGAGGTCATTAGAGACAACAATCTTAACGTCATTGGTCTTAGCGAAACCTGGCTCAAACCAGACGAATTTTTTGCGCTAAATGAGGCATCTCCTCCTAACTATACGAATGCGCATATTGCCCGTCCCCTTAAAAGGGGTGGGGGTGTCGCACTAATATACAATGAAAACTTTAACCTTACCCCTAACCTAAATAATAAATACAAATCGTTTGAGGTGCTTACTATGAGGTCTGTCGCACCGCTGCCTCTCGATATGGCTGTTATCTACCGCCCCCCAGGGCCCTACTCGGACTTTATCAATGAATTCTCAGAGTTCGTTGCTGATCTAGTGACGCACGCAGACAATATAATCATAATGGAGGACTTTAATATCCATATGAATACCCCATCGGACCCTCAGTGCGTGGCGCTCCAGACTATAATTGATAGCTGTGGTCTTACACAAATAATAAATGAACCTACACATCGCAACGGTAATACGATAGATCTAGTGCTGGTCAGGGGTGTCACCACCTCCAAAGTTATGGTACTCCCGTATACTAAAGTAATGTCCGATCATTACCTTATAAAATTCGAAGTTCTGACTCATTGTCAACAAACTAATAATAATAATAACTGCTATAGCAGCCGCAACATTAATGCCGCCACAACGATGACTCTTGCTGACCTACTGCCTTCGGTAATGGCACCATTCCCAAATTATGTCGGCTCTATTGATAACCTAACTAACAACTTTGACAATGCCCTGCGCAAAACCATTGATAGTATAGCACCGCTAAAACAAAAAAGGGCCCCTAAAAGGCGCACCCCATGGTTTACAGAAGAAACCAGAGCTCATAAATTATCATGTAGAAAGTTGGAACGCAAATGGCGCGCGACCAAGCTTGAGGTTTTCCATCAAGCATGGAGTGATAGTTTAATATCGTATAAACGCATGCTTACCTTAGCTAAAGCTAAATATTACTCAAATCTCATCCGCCTCAACAAAAACGACCCTAAATTTTTGTTTAGTACAGTAGCATCGCTAACCCAACAAGGGACTCCTCCCAATAGCTCCACCCACTCGGCAGATGACTTTATGAATTTCTTTAATAAGAAAATTGAACTCATTAGAAAGGAGATTAAAGACAACGCATCCCAGCTACATCTGGGTTCTATTAACACAGATACAACTGTATCTACGACGGATACTGCAATACAAAATAGTCTCTCTCTTTTTGATGAAATAACATTAGAGGAACTATTACGGCGTGTAAGTGGGATAAAACAAACAACATGTTTACTTGACCCACTTCCTGGGAAACTTATCAAGGAGCTTTTTGTATTATTAGGTCCATCAGTGCTAAATATTATAAACTTATCACTTTCCTCTGGCACTGTTCCCCTAGCATTCAAGAAAGCGGTTATTCATCCTCTGCTCAAAAGACCTAACCTTGATCCTGACCTCATGGTAAACTACCGACCGATGTCCCACCTTCCCTTTATTTCAAAAATCCTCGAAAAAATTGTCGCACAGCAGCTAAATGAATACTTAGTGTCTAACAATCTCTGTGAACCTTTTCAATCCGGTTTCAGGGCAAATCACTCTACAGAGACAGCCCTCGCAAAAATGACTAATGATCTACTGCTAACGATGGATTCTGATGCGTCATCTATGTTGCTGCTTCTTGATCTTAGCGCTGCTTTCGATACCGTCGATCATAATATTTTATTAGAGCGTATCAAAACACGTATTGGTATGTCAGACTTAGCTTTGTCGTGGTTTAACTCT
>NC_084550.2:59437500-59470000 GCF_033978685.3 Nerophis lumbriciformis | reverse complement strand
TGTTTTTTGGAGTATTTCTGCACACTGCATGTTTGTATTTTATTTGTATTTCTGCACACTGCAGGTTTGTATTTTTTTGTATATTTCTGCACACTGCAGGTTTGTATTTTTTTGTGTATTTCTGCACCCTGCAGTTTTGTATTTTTTGTGTATTTCTGCACACTGCAGGTTTGTATTTTTTGTGTATTTCTGCACACTGCAGGTTTGTATTTTTTGTGTATTTCTCAACACTGCAGGTTTGTATTTTTTGTGTATTTCTGCACACTGTAGCTTTGTATTTTATGTGTGTTTCTGCACACTGCAGGTTGGTATTTTTTGTGTATTTCTGCACACTGCAGGTTCGTATTTTTTGTGTATTTCTGCACAATGCAGGATTAATGTATTTTCCGGACTAAATTTTAGTAAAAAAATAAATAAAATAGTTTCCCCATATATTAGTCGCACTGGACTATAATCTGCAGGTATATACGTTTTGAAATGAGTTATTTACACAGAAATATTCTGAAAATGTTCATTTACATACCTTTTTAATTGTTTCCAAACAGTGCCTGTAAAACGGCTGAGCAAACATCGTCATGGACCCGCTAGCTGTGGAAGCTAGCTCGCCTATCAGCTAAACAGACTCAATAACTCCGCAGTGGCGTTTTGGTTAATTTACTGAGGAATTTGTGAAACAAACGGTACAAAAAGAATGCTAGTGTAAGTTAATAATACTAACACAGGCACTCGTAAACGTGTTAGCATATTGGCTAACGCAAACAACACTCGCTTGATTACATTACGCTAGCACGTACAAATATGCATGAAAACACTCCTACAGACATCACACATGGGACTGTTTAGTATCAATTGTTTTAGTTTCATTGTAAAACTTACAAACGTTGCTTGAAGTGATGAATGAAGACTCCATAATAGTAGAAACACGATGGACGACCAGAAGACTAAATGGCACTTCTACTTCGGGTTAAAAGTTCATTCTCAACAAAAGGGCAAAGCAACACTGCAGCACCTGCAGTGAGCGAACTTGTCTGAAAGATGGTTCCATAGCACCAACAATAACACACCTAATCAGTGTCTTTGTTTTTTTTTAACTATTTGCATTATGGCCGTCAGCGAAGAAAATTCCATCAATTAGCCGCATCGTTTTATAAGCTACGGGGTTCAAAACATGGGAAAAAGTAGCGGCTTATAGTCCGAAATGTATGGTACTTGCTTTTCATCTGGTGGATTTTTGCACCCTGCATGCTCCCTCTTACCGGGAAAATTGCAGAACCCGAAGTGCACAGGGCTGGCTGTATTTCTTTGTCCTTCATGGTAAAACTTTAGCAACATCTACACCAGCTAGCGTGCAATGCCCGCCCCTCTTTCCGGAAATACACTACAGAGGCCGTCGTACAACAAACCGTGTAAGTGCAAAGATGGATTGATATATAAAAAAACAACTGTATTGTTGATAATAGAGATCAATTATTGGTATTGTTCATTATCAATAGCGCTATTTCTATTGGTATTTGTATTGCTACATTTGTAGTGTAATAATGTTCTGTCATTTCTGTATTATTTTTTATTTTCGCTAACTGCTTATTTGCTATCACTTTTACCATCATATTTGTACATGTCATATTTGCTGATGTTGCTCTATTGTTGTTGTTATTGTTGTGTTTATAAACATACGTTTGTTATTGCATTCAAAGAAGAATTGGCATTAAATACAATAGTCAAAATACGAGACAACTTCTCTTTCAGTAGTGAGTCTGAAACGGGTTACAAAGGCTCTTAATTTGGCTGCTAGTGTACAGTACAGGACAAAATTTTGGACACACCTTCTCATTCAATGCGTTTTCTTTATTTTCATGACTATTTACCGTATTTTTCAGACTATAAGTCGCTCCGGAGTATACGTCGCACCGGCCGGAAATGCACAATAAAGAAAAAAAAAACATATATACGTCGCACTGGAGTATAAGTCGCATTTTTGGGGGAAATGTATTTGATAAAAGCCAACACCAAGAATAGACATTTGAAAGGCAATTTAAGATAAATAAAGAACAGTGAACAACAGGCTGAATAAGTGTACGCCATATGACACACAAATAACCAACTGAGAACGTGCCTCGTATGTTAACCAACACATCATGGCAAGAGTCATTCAAATAACTATAACATATAGAACATGCTATACGTTTACCAAACAATCTGTCACTCCCGATCGCTAAATCCCATGAAATCTTTCTCCTCGGTGTCGCTCCTGGTATGCCCTGCTAGCGTCCATTCTTTCTGCTGGTCCGTCGCCGTTTTCTGGTGCATATTTCACTACGTCCAGCTTGTAATTTGCAGTATATGATTTCCTTTTCGGTGCCATTTTAGTTCAGTCCTTCCCAGTTTTTATAAGTTACCGCGATTGTTGTTGTGATCTATTTTAATAGCTCCGGCAGTAGCGTATAGCATATAGCAGTTAGCATTCCAAAACCCACAATGCACTTCTGCCATGACCCGCCCCCCGCCGTATTTTTATTGGTTGGCGTGTGAGTGACGATTGCTGACGTGTGTGTGACGATTGCGGACATTTGCTTCGTCGCTCATGCGAATGAGATAAATAATATTATTTGATATTTTACGGTAATATGTTAATAATTTCACACATAAGTTGCTCCGGAGTATACGTCGCACCCACGGCCAAACTATGAAAAAAACGTCGACTTATAGTCCGAAAAATACGGTACATTGTAGATTGTCACTGAAGGCATCAAAACTATGAATGAACACGTAGAGTTATGTACCGTATTTTTCGGAGTATAAGTCGCACCGGAGTATAAGTCGCACCTGCTGAAAATGCATAATAAAGAAGGAAAAAAACATATACAAGTCGCACTGGATTATAAGTCGCATTTTTGGGGGACATTTATTTGATAAAAGCCAACACCAAGAATAGACATTTGAAAGGCAATTTAAAATAAAGAATATTGAACAACAGGCTGAATAAGTGTACGTTATATGAGGCATAAATAACCAACGGAGAACGTACCTGGTATGTTAACGTAACATATTATGGTAAGAGTCATTCAAATAACTATAACATATAGAACATGCTATACGTTTACCAAACAATCTGTCACTCCTAATAGCTAAATCCCATGAAATCTTATACGTCTAGTCTCTTACGTGAATGAGCTAAATAATATTATTTGATATTTTACGGTAATGTGCTAATAATTTCACACATAAGTCACTCCTGAGGATAAGTCGCGCCCCCGGCCAAACTAGGAAAAAAACTGCGACTTATAGTCCGAAAAATATGGTACTTAAAAAAAAAAAAAAAAAAAAAGATGAAATGAAACATGTTTTTTATTCTAGTTTCTTCAAAATAGCCACCCTTTGCTCTGATTACTGCTTTGCACACTCTTGGCATTCTCACCATGAGCTTCGAGAGTTAGTCACCTGAAATGGTTTTCACTTCACAGGTGTGCCTTATCAGGGTTGGTTAGTGGAATTTCTTGCTTTATCAATGAGCTTGAGAGGTGTGTCCAAACTTTTAGCCTGTACTGTATGCAGTGACATATTGTGTCATTTCCCATTGTTAGGCCTGGGTGGATGACACATTTTGTATTACAGTATTAAATCTCAGTCTGTGTATTTTATTGTACTGTTTATGTCTGATGTAGTTGCAGTCTAAGTTAACTTTTCATGGACCTTGTTGTATGACTAGGCTTAGGCTACAATCTAGCACATTTACATTTTTAGATGTGCATTGTCCCATGTAACAAAGATATAACACATGTTTGAAAATGGTGACTTCCCATGGGTTTTATTATACATCTATGAACATTGGTGGCTTATTGGTGTGTCCAGTGGGACAGGTGAAAGTTAAGTCGGAGAGAATGTGTCCGTTTACAAATTATTTAATGTTTCTGTGTGGTCCGGTAGCCAATTCGTTATGGACCGGTGGTTGGAGACCACTGCCCTAAATAACGACTTTTACGTCTGTGAGTTGTAGTGACCCTTTGTGCTAGTGCACAGCTGCAGTGGGGCTGTTGTATTTTCGGGCCTGCCTGATGTAAACAGACGCATGTCAGCCAATCAGTTAGTGCATACTTGGTATTCCAGACAATAGCAGTGCTGGACAAAATAATCACTGGCTTCGCATGCCTTTACTCCACGTTAGACTGCACCATGTTGTGAACAGGCAGCCATTCTTGCAAATATTAGGAGTAAAACCCTTTTTGTTGTATTATGCCCTGTGATTAGAAAATAAATAAATTGTTTTGTTTATTTTAAGTCCGTAACATGAAGGAAATAGCAGACCAGCTGCATACTACAGTAGACTGTGGTGTATCCTTTGCATTCGACAGTTTTTAGATGTCAAGCCAAGCCTGTCAGGGGTCTGAAAGTCACCTGCAGCCCGTCCTTCACTCAGTTGGAGAAGTACGTGTCTTGTCGCGCTGGGTGTTTGCTGAGCTGATGAAATTGTATCTGGGAAGCCGATGCTAATTCTGAAGTTGTCTTCCTGTACAGTCCTCAACTGTGTGAGAGTAGCTTGGTTAACGGACATGAGACCCCATCTATATAACTAAAAGTCTTTCTACGGCAGAAACCCAAAGTCTGCGTCTGTACAAAAATATTCCAGATTCATAAAACCTACTGTACGCACACTTTTGTGCACTTTGGAGCGCAATGTGTCACCTTTTTACAGTCCCTATGAAGTTTCCGGACTGGTGCGCACATTCTCACGTCCGTTTTGTGGGTACAGATGCCTAATATATGGAGCCCCTGGTCCATTTAGAGCAAGGGTGCCCACACTTTTTCAGCAGGCGAGCTCCTTATCAAGGGAGCAAGTCGAGGTGATCTACCTCGTATGTTTATATCTATATATATATTTATAGATATATCTCGACCTAGATCTATATATATATATATATATATATATATATATATCTTCATAATGAGTCCGTAGCAGCCAGTGTCATCAAGAATGTATACATCCAAATCTGTTATTAATTATTATTAACATATATTTTTATGTAGTTTTACCTTATTTTCAATTCTTCCTACTTATTATATATACGTACAGATGATTAGATTTTTTCAAGTGTCTATAGACTTTTAATGACTTTTATTAAAAACAACCAGCAACAAAACTAGCATCTTTTTTTGGTGTTCTTATAGAATGTACTCATGTTTAGAGACTCTACTTCTGTCCCCTGATGTCCCTGACGTAAAGACAGCTGCTGCAAGCATGACGACACACTTGCTTCGCATTGCTGCTCTAGTTGGACTTTATTTTTTATTAACCTGCTCAGTGGCCTTGTGGTTAGAGTGTCTGCCCTGAGATCGGTAGGTCGAGTCATACCAAAGACTATAAAAATGGACCCATTACCTCCCTGCTTGGCACTCAGCATCAAGGGTTGGAATTGGGGGTTAAATCACCTAAATGATTCCCGGGCGCGCCCACCGCTGCTGCTCACTGCTCTCCTCACCTCCCAGGGGGTGAACAAGGGGATGGGTCAAATGTAGAAGACACATTTCACCACATCTAGTGTGTGTGACAATCATTGGTACTTTAACTTAACTTTATTTAAAAGTCGCCACTGTCCTCTTAATATTTGCAAATTTTTTTGCTCGATGTGTGTGATATCTGATATACATTAAAGATACGTCCACATCGCAGACATGCTGACTACGCTCCAGACAATCGTGATGCGTCTTGTTAACATCCGGTTTCGGCAGCGCTGTGTTCGGTGTACAAAGTATTTTTTCGGTTGCATAGTTTTCGGTGCATCACTTGTCAATAGCGCACACATAATAGGCTATATATACAGTATGTATTAGGGATGTCCCGATCCAGGTTTTTGCACTTCCGATCCGATACCGATATTGTTTTTGCATTTCCGATCCGATACCGATACTGACCGACACTGGCCTATCCGAGCATGTATTAAAGTTTAAAGTTATTTAGCCTACTTAGTTGTCAGAATCATGTTGAAAAGGGTTTTAGTACTCTTGATAACAACTAGCCAGCTGAATTAGGGGAGTTTGAATAATACACAATGGTTGGTAACAAGAAACTGACCTGTTTATTCAAGGATAAACACAAAATAGACAAAATTATACATGACAAACAGAAATGGCATCATTGAACTAGGGCTGGGCGATGTGGCCTTTTTTTAATATTGCGATATTTTAAGGCCATATTGCGATACACAATATATATCTCGATATTTTGCCTTAGCCTTGAATGAACACTTGATGCATATAATCACAGCAGTATGATGATTCTATGTGTTTTGATTGATTGATTGAGACTTTTATTAGTAGGTTGCACAGTGAAGTACATATTCCGTACAATTGATCACTAAATGGTAACACCCGAATAAGTTTTTCAACTTGTTTAAGTCGGGATCCACTTAAATTGATTCATGATGCAGATATATACTATCAGATATATACTATCATCATAATACAGTCATCACACAAGATAATCACATTGAATTATTTAAATTATTTACAATCCGGGGTGTGGAGGGGGGCGCCTGATGTAAGTGTCAAAAAGACAGCCAAAAGAGTTTGATATGAGAATAAATCTAAAGTTAAAATATAGGGTAGAAATGCACCCATTTGCAGGAAATGTAGTCTTGATTTTCAAAATGTTCTTTCAAGGCTTGCATGTCTACATTAAAACATTCTTCTTCATACTGCATTAATATATGCTACTTTTAAACTTTCATGCAGAGAAGGAAATCACAACTAAAAAAATCACTAATTTTTTCATACAGTGTTGATGTGGAAATTTTTGCCTCGCCTTTTGATGGTGTGGACGTGTGGCACCGAATGGAGATAAGCGTCTCGACAGACGTCACAATATTTGAACAATGACGACGAAAACTGTTTTCTCTGTCGTGTCCGTGTGTCGAAAATTGTTATGCGCTTATTTTTTAATTTGATTTTGTGCGTGGCATAGATTTGCTATGCGCAGAGGACGCTTAAACTGTGCGCAATTGCACAGGCGAGCACCTTAGAGGGAGCGTTGCTCGCACGGCTGCGCTAGCATCACAGCTAACGTTAGCCATGCTGCTACCTCTCTGCTCGGGGAGGACGTATACGTATGTGACGTATGACGTGACAGTATGTGACGTATGTCGTGACAGTATGTGACGTGTGTAAGAAGGTGCACTTGCTGTCTGTGAGAGGGAGACACAGGAAAGAGTGAGAAGAGCCGGTCGTGTAATGCCAGCAGCTAAAGCAACTGCGTGAGAATCCACAGATGTGTTGAAGGTGTGCTGGAAAATGCGGAACGGAAATTACGGAGCAGCAGAAAAGTGGAATGTATTATTTAAATCGGTGCGTTGGAAAACACGGACCAGAGTTTTTTTTTAAACTGGATCAGGATCGGCATTTTCCCATGCCTTGCCGATACGCAATTTTTGGCAAATATCGGATCTGGACATCCCTAGTATGTATATCCATTCATATTGTAACAATCTGCTGGCGGTAATGTTTTGTGTTTTTTATTTGATGTTAATTTTTCCCATGATCACAAACACATTGTCCATGCCCGAAAGCGGATTGGGGTAGGATGTGTGTCTGAGGAAGCACGGAGACGAAAGTGTATGCATGGGAGGTAAAACCTGTTGGAATTGTGCCGTTTGTAAGCCTAAGATTGGCAATAAAAGTTAAAAATAGCGTCTGACTTCTTCTGGAGGCTACAATACATTATATAACTTAATTTTCACATTAAAAAAACTTTATTTTCAAAGTGTGGCAGCTACAATAATTGCCGTGGCGGTGAGCCATATTCAGTTACATTGAGGGGAAACCCTGCGGTCTGTAAAACATCATTTATGCAAAATGCTGACCAATGAACCACCATTACATGGTATGTAGACCACAATGAAGAGTTTTAAATGTAGAAAAGAATCATAATATGACCCCTTTAATGCACCTTACAATCCAGTGCATCTTGTGTATGAAAATAGACCAAAATAGACATGTTCATCGTGCGCCCTATAGTCCGAAAACATGGTAACTTGATACCAGTCTTGAGAGAGAATAATACAACAGCTACACAGAGTAACACTGAGAAAAACTGAAATGTATGCAATATGTTAACATCCAGGTCAGCTGCCAAAAGGAGCCAGTAAGCTGTTTTGAAATGTTTGTTATAATTTATATGCCAGATATTATGTGTATTGTGGCTGCAACGTATATTGCAATATGGATTTTAGACCATATCGTCCATTGTTAATTGCATATGGGGAATGGCATTAGAGTGATTGGATTAGGTTGCTTATTAGGTAATGACATTCTTGCCACATTATGCATTTTTGTCTGAGGTCTCGATTTTTTACTTCTTCCAGAAAAAGTAACATTTTGGGGGGCAACTGATAGGAGTGATGGTTGAAAAAATAATAATACACATTTTAACAGCCGGAACATGTTGACTGGTTGTTTATAAGTGCTTGTTGTCTCTCTCAATAGGTCCATTCTCCGACGTGGTCACCACAAATCTCAAGCTCTCCAACCCTACAGACAGGAATGTGTGTTTCAAGGTGAAGACGACCGCGCCACGCCGGTACTGCGTGCGGCCAAATAGCGGCATCATCGACGCAGGCACCTCCATCAATGTCTCAGGTAAGTTCCAGGCATGTGAAATTTCCGTGAAAACAAGAAAACCTTCGGTTTTAAACACTCATTTCCGTGTCAAAATGGCATTCCCGCCTTTTTCTAATGAAATAACAATAAAAGTATGATCTAAACGCCACACTAAGTTGTAGGACGGGGAGACAATCAGGAGCACCGAAATTAGCTCCCTAGTTAGCTAACTATCAAGCTAGCTTACTTGTCGCCGCCGTTGGCTCTCCGTGCCACAACGTCGACGGTTCTCCACTTTGTTGCTAATGGATGATAACAATCCAAACACTGTTAATTCCGAACCATCTGCAATTTTAGAGCAGGAGGGTCAAATGTGCGGCCAGGTTTATTCTGGCCCGCAAGATAAGTTTGGTAAGTATAAAAATGAGCTGTAGTTTTTAATTAAAGAAACTGTTATTCTAAATGTGTCCACTGGATGTCGCAGTAACAATTCTGTTAGGCAAGCAAAACGTTAAACCTGCCGTTTTACGTCGTCTGCTTCAAACACATTGTGCTTTGGTACCCTCTTTTCCGAAAATGTCAAAAAAGAGAAAAGTGTACGCGGAGTATAACTCAACCCTTTTGAATAGTTTCTACCTCAGTTTGTTGAGTTAGCACAAGATTAATACGTGAAAATAGCAAATGAAGGATTTGACACATTGAGGAGTTTATTTATTATTTATTGTATATGTTGTTCAAACCCAGATGATCATGACTTAAAGTTTAATGGTTTTGTAGATAGACTGAGACAAAGTCCAAGTCCATTTTATTCTTCATTGTGTTTTTTAAACTGCTCCTATTTTTTCTTCAAAATTTTCAACTAACTTGAAGTGTATTTCCAAGCAGGGCGATATGGCCTTTTTTAAATATCTCAATATTTTTAGGCCATGTCACGATACTCGATATTTTGCCTTAGCCTTGAATGAACACTTGATGCATATAATCACACCAGTATGATGATTCAATGTGTCTACATTAAAATATTCTTGTTCATACTGCATTAATATATGCTCATTTTAAACTTCCATGCAGAGATGGAAATCACAACTAAGTCAATTTACCCAAACTGTATTTATTAAGCAGTGGCACAAACATTCATGTCATTTCAAAACAGTGCAAGATTGTCAGAGACATTTTAAAACAAGCTATTAGTGCACTTTTGTGCATGATGTCACTAAGATGACAAATCAAAACCGCACTAAATTAAAGTGCACTTTTTGTACAGAATGCCACTACAATAGTTTAAAACAAATAAAGTGCACTTTTGTGCATGATTTCACACAAGATATTTCAATAACTGTCAAATAAAAATGAGCTGCATAATAGGAAATCAAATTGTGTACGTCCTTTGCTATCAGAATCAGAATAGTTTTTATTGCCATTGTTTGAGAACGGGTTCACAAACTACAAATTTTTCTTGGTGCAATCGTGCAATGCGGTAGGTTCCTGCGAACGTTATCTCCTTATGTCATGGACTATTTTATTTATACGGTGTTGATGTGGAAATGGTTGCCTCTGCATTTTGTTTGTGTGGCACCGAACGGAGATGTTGACATGCGGAGTAAGCACTCTTAATTCTCTAGCGGGTGACTTTTCAAATGATGCTACATATTAGCAGTAATGCTACTTTTTGTAGCAACGCTTTTGCCGCATACTTGATATATTACGGTTGTCTGTTCGACATATTCCTGCTTGACGCCAAAAACCACCGCCAAACGATGGACCCTGTGTTGTTTTCTTGGAAATTAATTCTTCCTTCATTTGTTACCAGATTCACACCTTCTTTCTCTCGTATTACCACTCGCACCACAGCTAACGTTACCCATGCTGCTACCTCTCTGCTCTGCGAGGGCGTATACGTATGTAAGAAGGTGTGCTTGTTTAAGTCTCTGTGAGAAGCAGAGACTAGAAAGAGTGAGAAGAGCCCGTACTGTAATGCCTGCAGCTAAAAGCAACTGCGTGAGATCGTATACTCGAATATCACGATATAGTCATTTTCTATATCGCACAGAGACAAACCCGCGATATATTGAGTATATCGATAAATCGCCCAGCCCTATTTCCAAGAAGATTATTTTTAATATGTACATTTTCAGAAGTTGCTTGTTCTATTTATTATATAGTAAAACAAAGAAAACAATCTGAAGTTGTCTTTATTTTTATGCCATGATCTGACCAGTCTGGCCCACTTGGATAAAAATGTACCACCTTGTGGCCCCTGAGCTAAAATGAGTTTGACACCCATGTTCTACAGTATTATTAGTAGCAGTGAAAAGGTATATTTTTGACGTGACTGATTGTAAACAGAGGAAGTATATTACGGTTACACAAGGGGGCGTGGCTACAGGATAGACCTGCCAAATGGGAAACGTTTTCTGACGTCTTTGCATGCATGTTATAGAATTTTACATTTTCAATGATGATAATCCATCCATCCATCCATTTGCTAACGCTTGTGTTCGTAAATTATGTACCAAAAGTTCTGTGGTACATAACATGGGACATGTAGGTGTCAATAAGACAGCTAAAAGAGGTTGGTAGATGAGAATAAATCTAAAACTAGTGTAGAAATGCACCCAATTGCTGGAAATGTAGTCTTGATTTTCAACATTTTCTTTCGGGGTGTGTTAGCACTTTGCTGATAGAAATTGTCCTCTTTTTTTCCCCCCCTCAATGTTTCTCTTTTTTTTTTTTTTTTTCAAAGGGTGCTCACATCCCTGAAGTTCTGTTCTTCATAGAACAGAAAATCTTTATATTGACTGATTACAAACAAAACAACATTAAAGCGATACATAAACACGGTAGATGGATTGATGGATGAATATTGGGCAGAGTTATTTTACTAGTGTCAGCATCTTCACACACTGTCCTTGCAGAGGTTGGTCAGCAGTGGGCGACAAAACAACACAGTCCACTGTTAGGTGCAGTCACTTTGGTTTACAGCTTGAATCACTAGTTTTGTAATGTCACATTTTTCACGCCTTTAGTGCAACACAAGCCCTGAATTGTCAGTAAATTAAAATTTTGTGTCAATCTATGTCAGATGGAACTAAATCGAGCCTAATTAGGGCATGCACCTACGCTCCCCTTGATAGCGCATATTGTGTTGTTGTCATTGGAACAGACACCTGCTCTTTGAAGCAGGATTCTCCTTCCTTATTACCTGACAAGCAGCATGTATTCCGGGCCAAATAGACCGTGATTTGATGTACAGTCCACTTGTGACCTCGCATGAACTCCTGTGTTAATTTAACTTGAGTGGTGTGGTTTTCATGCCGACATCACTGCTATCAAATACTTGACATTCTGGTTCTGAAGACAACTGCATCCTAAGATAGGCAAAAGCAGAGCTAATCCATCCATTTCCCCCTTGTCCTTAATAGTTTAACGGGTGAGCTCCCAGCTGAACATTGTGCGAGAAGCAGGATACGCCCTGCCTGTGAAAAACCGTCCGACCGGAACTCTAGTAACTAAAGTTCCTTGGGTGAATAATGTAAACTCACTACACCGGTATGTTTTAGCACTTTCATGGCGAGTTTACTGACAGATATAAGTAAGAACTTTACACTACTTTATATTAGAAATGGCAACAGCGGAGGATGAATGTCACATAACAAGTAGAGAAAAAGAAGAAGCTTATCGACTACGGTGTCGACGCGGACGCGCGCAATTTTTCAGGACTTATGCAGATCCCAAATACAGATCAGCAAGTACCAGAAGGTAAGAAAAGTTGCTTTTGCATAATATTGCGAAACACAGGTCTGATGATTATCTTGTGTGATGACTGTATTATGAAAATAGCATACGGCATATCTGTATCATGAATCAATTTAAGTTGACCCCGACTTAAACAAGTTGAAAAACTTATTCGGGTGTTACCATTTAGTGGTCAATTGTACGGAATATGTACTTCACTGTGCAATCTACTAAAAAGTTTCAAACACACACACCATAATAATACTCGTATGTTCAATGCGCCGACAGTCCTTCAAGCGGTGTGGCTTCATAGCTTACTAAAGTCGTACTAAAACATTCTGATAGATTTTTGAGGGCCGTGTGTAAGTTCTATATTTTCAATGTAACATTTAAAATGTTGGTGTTGTTTACTTGAGACATATTGCCATCATAGTGCAGCCTACAATTATTGCTTATGTTTGACTGCCATCTACTGGTCACACTTATCATTACACCATGCACCAAATAAAATAGCTTAGAGGTGGGTAAGCTTAACCAAACTTATTCCTTACATTAGGCGCACCGGATTATAAGGCGCACTGTCAAGTTTTGAGGGGAGAAAAATAATTTTCAGTGCGCCTTATAGTCCGGAAAATACGGTAAGAATCATGTTGAATTGACAATGCAGCTTGGTAAAAACTTTTTTAAAAAGCGATGCAAAAATACTGGGTAAAGATTGGCTCGTATGCCGCTATCTTAATTCTAACATACAGGTTAACGAAAATTAGCATCATTATTATTTCAAACTTGTACAGACGTTCAACAAAATATTTTATAACGGAACAAAATAGACATTAAACAGCAAATGTATTTCTACTTACTACTTACAAGCATGTAGTCACAAAAATCTGTGCAAACGAATATTGACCACTATTTTTGTACTCCGGTCCATGCTAAATGACTACGGAAGCCTTTTGCTCAAACCTCAAACTATAGTTTTAAAACAAATAATGTTGTCAATGTTTTGTGGAACTTGATTGGCAGGATTGGTGAAAAAGGTGAACGCTACCTTTTTGTATCACCAAAATAAAAATGTAAAGTCATGGTCAAGCCCAACCAAGCAGCATTGAATGTCACCTACTGGCCCTGTGAGCGAATATGTTAAACAAAGCATCGACCGCAGGAATGCTGCTGCGGTCCATTCGGTGTTATGTAGCATCCAGTGGTAAAATATGTGCCATGAATGTTTCAAGAAATCCTTGTGTCCACAAACACTAGGTTTCCTCTGGGAACATTTTTGTGTCTGACATTTCAAGACAGGCTCGGCATTCCAAGGGAGGCCGTGAGCAAATTAACGCTGCGATATGAAACAATTATTTTACGACTGAATGAGCCTCATTAACCCAACAAATGGATACCCACCAAAGTCGAGTTGAATCCCTCCACAGGGAGGCTGGTTTAAGTGCTGTGGGTTTTGTTGAATATTTGAGACAGTGTTTTCTTTACTTTTGATTTACAATTGGACACAGTCTACATAGGAGAGCACAATCAGGAGAATGAAATCCTGCTGTCCTGAGAAGCCTTGATATGAATGCATATTGTAAGCATTATATGCTGGCAGGGATTCCCTTGAGGACAAGTCTGCTTCACTTCTCTTTTTGTTCTCTCACCGTGTTCCATTACACATTACTGACCTTTCACCAGCCTTTTCCTTGGTCACACAATGCGACCTATAGAGGTGGATGATTTGTCATGTCTTTTGCTATATGATTTAGGTATCCTGTCTAGGGATGTCCCGATCCGATATTTGGATCGGATCGGCCGCCGATATTTGCCAAAAAATGCGTATCGGCAAGGCATGGGAAAATGCCGATCCAGATCCAGTTTAAAAAAAACTCCGGTCCGTGTTTTCCAACGCACCGATTTAAATAATACATTCCACTTTTCTGCTGCTCCGTAATTTCTGTTCCGCATTTTCCAGCACACCTTCAACACATCCACAGGTCTGTGGAATCTCACGCAGTTGCTTTTAGCTGCTGGCATTACACGACAGGCTCTTCTCACTCTTTCCTGTGTCTCCCTCTCACAGACAGCGAGCGCACCTTCTTACACACGTCACATACTGTCACGTCATACGTCACATACTGTCACGTCATATGTCACATACGTATACGTCCTCCCCGAGCAGAGAGGTAGCAGCATGGCTAATGTTAGCTGTGATGCTAGCACAGCCGCTAAGGTGCGCGCCTGCTCAAACGTCCTCTGCGCACGGCAAATCTATGCCACGCACAAAATCAAATAAAAAAATAAGCGCATAACAATTTTCGACACACGGACACGACAGAGAAAACCGTTTTCGTCATCATTGTTCAAATATTGTAATGTCTGTCGAGACGCTTATCTCCATTCGGTGCCACACGCCCACACCATCAAAATGCTGAGGCAAAAATTTCCAGATCAACACCGTATGAAAAAATTTGATCTATTTAGTTGTGATTTCCTTCTCTGCATGAAAGTTTAAAAGTAGCATATATTAATGCAGTATGAAGAAGAATGTTTTAATGTAGACATGCAAGCCTTGAAAGAACATTTTGAAAATCAAGACTACATTTCCTGCAAATGGGTGCATTTCTACCCTATATTTTAACTTTAGATTTATTCTCATATCAAACTCTTTTGGCTGTCTTTTTGACACTTACATCAGGCACCCCCCTCCACACCCCGGATTATAAATAATGTAAATAATTCAATGTGATTATCTTGTGTGATGACTGTATTATGATGATAGTATATATCTGATAGTATATATCTGTATCATGAATCAATTTAAGTGGACCCCGACTTAAACAAGTTGAAAAACTTATTGGGGTGTTACCATTTAGTGGTCAATTGTACGGAATATGTACTTCACTGTGCAACCTACTAATAAAAGTCTCAATTAATCAATCAAAACACATAGAATCATCATACTGCTGTGATTATATGCATCAAGTGTTCATTCAAGGCTAAGGCAAAATATCGAGATATATATCGTGTATCGCAATATGGCCTTAAAATATCGCAATATTAAAAAAAGGCCATATCGCCCAGCCCTAGTTTCAATGATGCCATTTCTGTTTGTCATGTATAATTTTGTCTATTTTGTGTTTATCCTTGAATAAACAGGTCAGTTTCTTGTTACCAACCATTGTGTATTATTCAATCTCCCCTAATTCAGCTGGCTAGTTGTTATCAAGAGTACTAAAACCCCTTTCAACATGATTCTGACAACTAAGTAGGCTAAATAACTTTAAACTTTAATACATGCTCGGATAGGCCAGTATCGGTCAGTATCGGTATCGGTCAGTATCGGTATCGGATCGGAAGTGCAAAAACCTGGATCGGGACATCCCTAATCCTGTCTCAGTGATGCACACTAACTAAACAGCTCTTACTCTCGTATACTGCTAAATAGGATAGGATAGACTTTAGTTATCCAACAATGGGGAAATTATGTGGTTGATGTGCAGATACAACAAGTCCACAAGAATAGGGTAAAAACACATTAAAAAGGCCTTAGTGGCCACATGCGTGGACAGCACCTTTTTAGCTTTTATTTCCAAAATTGTGTACACTACTGAATTGGGGTCTTATGGCCCTTATGTGGACACTTATACTGCTATCTGGTGGTGTTATAAGAGTATAACATACAATGGAATTTGGAAAAAAAAAGTATAAAAATAAAAATTTGCATGTCACTACACATGAAGTACATGTTTGTGTACTTATGGACTAAGTACATCATATTAAAAGATTATTTTTAGTTTTTTTTTTAAATTAGGGTCCAATAAGCCCAAATAGCAAAGAGAAATAAAAAAAAGCATGTAAACAAACAGCTTGGGCCTTAAGAGGTTAAACAAGAAAAACATTAAATGACATAAAAGACATCAAAAGAGCACTGAGCTGTTGCAAACAAAATTCAACGAAGAACTAAAAAATGAGCAATAATAATACATATTGCGCACATATGATTGCACCATAATAACAAACGCACGTAATGTACACCGCGGTGCACCACGCCATCGTCTGCTTGGTTGGAGAGCCGCACAGAACAGACCCAATGAAGAAACCAAGAGAACCGACTCCGTCCTAGGCTGCCCACTAGCCCTCTGCCCATGTCTGGTCCGCACGGATGAGGGAGAATCTGTCGAGTCAGACCGAATTGTTTGATACATGCAAATAATTCACTTTTAAGTTATTACTGTAATTAAGTAATTCACCTTCACCCTGCATCATAGTAGTATCATGTCATGTGTATTTGTATTTTTTCAGCTTAAGTCTAACAATCCACAATAAGATGTCAGTACTGCTTAAGTAGCTGTTACAAGAAGCTATTTAGGCAAGGATCTTCTGCCCACATCCTCTATGAAATAATATATTTTATGTTTAAAGACAAGCGGTAGAAAATGGATGGATAGATGGATGTTTTAAGTGAGGGCTGCAGGTTTTTGGGATAAACCTAATTGCAATTTTTCTTTCCGAAATGGCGATTTGATAGGTGATTATTATATTTTAGACATATAAATGCATCAACTTGCAAAAATAAGGAGTAAAGGAAGACATGTTACCTTTAGACTGTCAATCAACATATTATTGTCTTAAGGTGCTACACATTAGAACAATATGCAATATTTTACTTTTGAACAATATGCAATATTTTACTTTCCAAAATATTTGGCTTTACACAGACTCAAAGCTTTTGTCAACATCATGCTCTCAAACTAAAGAAATAACTTATAAAAAAAAACTACACAGTGTTTATAATGTAATTTAATCACAATATATAATAATAATGCAAGTAACTAGAGGTGGGGAAATTAATCGATTTTTAGATGCATCGCAATTTGGACAAAGACTATTATAAAATCGATTAATAATGGTCAATAATCCATAATCGATTTATTTATTGTAAATAAAGTAATGCACACAGTTGTAAAATTTGGCTGACTGCAGCGAGCCACTTCACTGAGATTATAGGGCACTTATGTTCCAGTTTTGCACACATTTCCATGAATTTAATAAATGCGGTGGACATTTCTGATTACATATTCACTGTTTTTTAAAGTCGCGAGTGATGAACACTCACTTAGTGAAACGAAAAGAAAACTGCATCAATATACGGTACATAAATTAATGATGCATCAATAATCAATTTTTAATCGAATCGTATTAGTAATCAAATCATGAGGTAGCCAAAGATTCCCACTAATTAACCATTTTTAAAGGATATCAAATTTAATTTTAATGTCTACCATTGTACTGTAATTGCAAGTTAAATCACTTTATCCCAAACAAAAAAATTAAATGGACTCATTTCTGTAAGCAAGAAATAATAATTTAAATAAATATTGAACATCTTAAGGTGCTCTTTTTAAAAAAAATTCCAGGTGGAAATTCTAGGTTGAGTTGTCTCTTTTTTTATTTTTTTTATTTTTTATTGCCATCATGTAATCACGGCATTCTCGCTCGTTGTCCGTGTTGATGGGCGCGTATTGCCCATCCGATTTGAAGCTGAAATATTTGCACAACGGGACATTTGGCTTTGTAATCCTAGTTCCTCCTAAATTTGTGTTACTTTGCGGAACTTCTCAGCACCGAGTCACAAGTAGTGATGCTCTCTGTCCGTGTTTCCTGTGTGTGTAAAGCCGGCGCCCTGCTCTTCACCCAGCGAGATAAAGACTGTGAATGACTGAGAAAATGGCTCAATGTTTTCAGTTAATTCTAGTGTTTATTAAATGCGCTCGGGTGCTGAGAGCAACGCACAGAGTGAGACTTCTTTTTCCCTGTTTGAAATGAGTGACAAAGAAATCCGAGGCTCAACAATTCTGATCAGCGAACATGTCTGTCGCTTAAATACCGGCGACTGCGGGGGGAAAAAACAAACAAACTTTTTACGGTTACGTTAATACACTAATTAAAACCTCAACGTCGATTACTATAAATATCAGGCCGATATTTGGAATTATGACATCACATCGATAAATCCGATAACATAGAAAATAACTCAGATAACCGACTAAAAAAAGATGCTTCACAGAGGCAAGATTACGGTAACCGTACTGTGCTGTATGTGTGTTAGATAAGTGCTCCTTTTCTGCCACGTGCCTTGTGTAACCCTGTTGTAAACTTCCCCTTCGCTCACATTGTAAACAAACATGGCGACTTCTTCACTGTTTCAGAAAATGTCTTTTCGTGTGTTATTTGCACCAAACCTCCTGTAAAGATCAAGCTTCAACACATCAAACCTTATTAGCCGCCTGAAAGACCGGCATTGCTACGACGGAGTTTCGAAGGCTGCCTCTAAAGAAACTGCCCAGAACTCAGGCGCATAGAAAGGCCCGTAACGTGTTCCCTTTGCCATGGCGTTTGAAAAGGGTCAAATGTTTGCCAGAAATAGCCGAGGGCTGAAGTGGTTTGTGATTTCATCATGAAAATGATGGCGCTGGACGACCGGCCCTTTATCATGGTGGAAAGTACTGTTTTTTTAGTCAGGCTTTTTTACCTCCAGGTGTGCACAAACTACATTTAAATCTATATTTTAAATACATGTACATATGAATAGGATATTGGTAATTATCATAAATTTTTTTTTTTTTTTCATGTAGATATTCATGTATATATTCATTTCACCCACTGTATAGAGTGTACAGGGTCACATTTGTGGGCCACACCTTTCTTTGCACTTCTATATTTTTTATAGTTTTATATATTTACACATTGTTTTCTTGCATGCACACATCGCACTGTATGGAATGGCCTCAATCTCGTTACCCTGCGTAATGACAATAAAGCTGATTCTGATTCTGAACGGAGAATAGGACTTGTTTGTAATTTTGCTAATGTTTAACAATTATTATGAGACATTTTTTTTATGCATTCTATCTTGTAGATAAAGGTTACTATAGGAGGTCCTCTATTCCGCCCATAAATCCTTTTAAATAACCATCCCAAAAGCGCCAACAATGCTTGACTTGAATATTAACCAAGTATTAGTGATATTGTTATTATAAGTGCTAACGCAGACAAGCTATTTATAGCAACGCCGCAATCAGAGGGAGCTAGCTAGCTTGTTGCTGCTATGTTGACGTCATCACCTGGTAAGCTGCTTTCTCTCCTCAGAGCCCGTGAAAGTATATTGTAGATCATAAATAATGTCTCTCACCTTGATAGTAGAAGGACGAGGACATGATCCGATGAGTTGGTCAACTTTGGCATCCAATTTAGACCCAATAATGGCGAGAAGGACACAAAAAGTCGCTTGGTTTCACCCCTTTTTTATTAGCCAGAATCAATCAATCAATCAATGTTTATTTATATAGCCCTAAATCACAAGTGTCTCAAAGGGCTGCACAAGCCACAACGACATCCTCGGTACAAAGCCCACATAAGGGCAAGGAAAATCTCACCCCAGTGGGACGTCGATGTGAATGACTATGAGAAACCTTGGAGAGGACCGCATATGTGGGTAACACCCCCCCTCTAGGGAGACCGAATGCAATGGATGTCGAGTGGGTCTAACATAATATTGTGAGAGTACAGTCCATAGTGGATCCAACATAACAGTAAGAGTCCAGTCCACAGTAGGGTCAGCAGGAAACCATCCCGAGCGGAGACGGGTCAGCAGCGCAGAGATGTTCCCAACCGATACACAGGCGAGCGGTCCACCCCGGGTCCCGACTTTGGACAGCCAGCACCCCATCCATGGCCACCGGACCTGTGTGTCTCCCCCTCCACAAGGGATAGGGGGGAGCAGAGGAGAAAAGAAAAGAAACGGCAGATCAACTGGTCTAAAAAAAAGGGGGCTATTCAAAGGCTAGAGTATACAAATTAGTTTTAAGATGGGACTTAAATGCTTCTACTGAGGTAGCATCTCTAACTGTTACCAGGAGGGCATTCCATAGTACTGGAGCCCGAATAGAAAACGTTCTATAGCCCACAGACTTTTTTGGGGCTCTGGGAATCACTAATAAGCCGGAGTTCTTTGAACACAGATTTCTTGCCGGGACATATGGCACAATACAATCGGCAAGATAGGATGGACCTAGACCGTGTAGTATTTTATACGTAAGTAGTAAAACCTTAAAGTCGCATCTTAAGTGCACAGGAAGCCAGTGCAGGTGAGCCAGTATAGGTGTAATATGATCAAACTTTCTTGTTCTTGTCAAAAGTCTAGCAGCCGCATTTTGTACCAACTGTAGTCTTTTAATGCTAGACATAGGGAGACCCGAAAATAATACGCTACAGTAATCGAGACGAGACGTAACGAACGCATGAATAATGATCTCAGCGTCGCTATTGGACAAAATGGAACACATTTTAGCGATATTACGGCGATGAAAGAAGGCCGTTTTAGTAACACTCTGAATGTGTGACTCAAACTTTGGCATCCAATTTAGACCCAATAATGGCGAGAAGGACACAAAAAGTTGCTTGGTTTCACCCCTTTTTTATTAGCCAGTATTATCAGTTATTCTTCATCTTAACTGGAATATATCAACATCCTAGCAGTCTGCATCCCAGTGACAGCAGACATTGTACAGTAAGCAATGTTTTATTATGTTTGTTGTCTCTCATGATGTCTGTATGTTGTCGACGGAAAAAGCGGATGTTGTGATGCGTTTATGAAATTAAAATGGGCAAAATATGTAAATATTACATGTTTTTATGAAGGTGCTTGCTACTACACAACATATTTACTTACACCGTTTAAATAAAACCTGGATGATGCCGAATAGAGTGACGAACAGGCTTCTTTGCAAGTGTACTTTTGATTGCATTGATTTACCAGTTAGAATGCATTAAAAAAAAAAAAGAAACGTGTTGTTGTCTTACATAAGGATTGTTAATGATAGGTAAAAGTCCCTCTAAAAGTGCAGTTCCCATTTAAGAAGCAAGAAGGTATCTGCTTGAAAAAAAATCCTATTTTCCTTATATAACGGACCTTTCTCTCCTAAACCCTGTGCCCTTGTAATGGTTCCATTCATCATCAATGTGCAGGCTAGTGATCACGCAGTTCACCTCTGCTTTGTAAATCATGCAATTAATTATGCAATTGGAAGAAAATGTTTGTGTTCAAAAGCTCTCCATCTAAACTGTTTTAAAAGATCCACCCCCACTACGCTCCTACTTTGGGAATACTTCCCTCTGGGGGTTTGGCTAAGTACCTTTTAATATGATACTGTGTTGCCTAAAGAATTTACACACTTTCCTGCCTCCGTTCTCCAGCCGTGTCCCCTCGGACCAAAGTTGGATTGCTTTGCAAATTGGGCCTGATTGAAACAGGACGTTCCCAATCTGTCCGCGCCGTCTGTTTCTGCTTTGGGATACTGAGCCGCCCTGATGGCTGTAACGGTGCACGGCTACATCTCCAAGGGGACGATTGGCATGTGCCACAAACGAAAACTGTCTGGATAGCTACACCGGCTGTGAAATTAGTAGGCCAGAGCAGGATGTTTTAGCCTTTAGTTTGGCGCCGATATCACAATATTCAAAACTGGTCAAAGGAAAAACCATTGCCCCCACTGGCGAGCATTTGAGCCATCCTCTCTGCACTGCCAGACTGTCCAGCTTAAGAAAGTGGTCACTATAAATCATTGCTACAACTTTGAAATACCTTCTCCGCCACTGGCGCAACATGAAAAAAATGATGTGGTGATCTGTGGAAGTGATCTTCCAACTCAACACCTGCTTTGTATTAGATGGATATGTAATGCTCAGAAAATAGCATGGAAAAACAGGATTGGACGCTGTTAGAACGATTAACCTATGGGGGTCTTTGTAGATCTGTCACTGTTTGGCCGTCATGGTAATATTAACGTGAAAATAAAGCAGACCCCAGTTTTTTTTAAAGGTGAAGCCTAGAGTATCTGGATTTGATAAATGTGTTTGATACTCACTGATTCATTCTAATGCCACAGTAGAACATAGAGATCAATGACAAGGATTGAAATACAAGTTAAAAATAAATCTTATTTTCTGGACTTAAGAGCGCACCCACTGCATTTTAGGGGAAAACAATATTTTCCGTATCTTAGCCGCACCAGGCTAAGATATCTGCAGATATATATATGTTGTGAAATAAGTTACTTACAGAAAAGTTCTGTAAATGTTTATTTACATACATTAATTGTTTCCAAACTGTGTCTGTAACACGGCAGTAAAACGGCTGATTAAACAAAACTGAAGTCATCATCATGGACCCACTAGCTGCGGAAACTAGCTCTCCGATTACCTTAACGGACTCAATCACTCTACAGTGACGTTTTGGTGAATTGAGTAAGGATTTTTTCTAAACTGAAACAATACAAAAATAATGCCATTGTAAATTAATAACACAGACCATCGTAAACGTTTTAGCATATTAGCTAATGCTAACCACGCTTGCTTGATTTCATTCCGATAGCACGTACAAATATGCATGAAAACACTCCTACAGACCTCACACATGGGATTGTTTATTATTTATAAACAGGTATAGGTATACTGTAAAACCTACAAACGTAGTTTGAAGTAATAACTGAAGAATCCATACGAGTAGAAACGCTATGGATGGCTAGAAGACGCAAGAGCACCTCTACGTAGGGTTGGGTATCATTTGAATTCGAACGATTCCGATTCCGATTCTTTGTTTCGATTCCGATTCCTGACGATTCTCGATTCCGATTCTTCTTGTACCATGCCGGGATCAATGTGTTTGACAGGTAGTCCCTGGAAGGTGGTATGTATTTTGGGTTGAGAGTTTTCACCATATTCCTGCAAACATAAACAAACATGTAATGTTGCTGTTACTGTTTAGCCCAGTATCAATTAGCTTAGCTCTAACGTTATTGCTTAACTAACCTAAATGTTGGAGATTCCACCTCTGAAAAGGGATGCAGTCTTTTGACTGTGTGTGCAGTGACCTTTCTGTGGCACTCTTCCGTCTGTGGCACCGACATCTTCCCCATTGCCGCTACGGTGAACGGAGTACGCTGAGCACATCGCGGAGCCTGGCTAGCAGGTTGTAAATTGTCTCTGAAAAAATACGCGGGCTAATTTGTTAGCTGCCTCAACCTTGGCGCAAAACACATTATTTATTGCATATATATTGTTTTACTTACCGGATTCGGACTGCAGTGCAGTCACCGAGGTGCCAGGCTGGGCGTCGGAGGAAGAGGCAGAGGAGGACGGTCGGTGCAGCGCGTCGAAGACGGGACACGCATTTATTTGTACTCCATGAACTTGGAGGTGCTTTATCATGTTCGACATGCACCCTCCTAAGCACGAAACAGTCCTGTCGCACGTGCTACATTTCGCCGATATTTCATTTTTTTTAGTAAAATAAAGCCACACTTTCGACCGCCGACGCCCGCTATCCATGCTTGACTGACTCGCTCGGCTACATAGGCTCGGCTATGCTAACACTTCCGGCGGTGGGCGCTACTTCGTTGGTGTTCAGCGGCTTCTTCTTCCGGTCGGCGGACTTATTCTTTTTTTCCGGTCGGCGGACTGGGTATCGAAACTAGGAATCGAAATTTAAACTTTTGAACGATTCCGGGAGAATCGGAAAGTTAGTCCCGGTTCCAATCGATACTCGATACCCAACCCTACCTCTACGTCCAGTTGAAAGCCCTTAATGGAAGGATACTGCAGCACTATCAGTGAGCGAACTCGTCCAAAAGATGGCGCAATAGCACAATCAATAACATTCCCTTTACAGTGTATTTGTTTGTTGTTGGGTTTTTTTTAAACTATTTGCATTATGGCTGGCGGCGAAGAATTAGCTGCACCGTTTTTTTAGCCGCAGGGTTCAAAGTATAGGAAAAAAGTAGCGGTAAATAGTCCGTAATTTACGGTACACTGTTAATTTGTGTGCTCTTATTCAGCTAAACACATTTTCCCCCATAATGACTGTTTTCTGTTTATTTTCAGGTTTTTCTCTGCAGAACTTCTGAGGATATTCCAATCTGTTTCTAGATTTTTTTTTGTTAGTCAACATATGGCATTCAATAAACCAGCCATTTGCATAATGTCTAACACATCTATGCATGAAAGACTTTCAAAACTTGCCCAAAGCGTGTCTTGTGTTCTAATCAAAATGCGTTTGAATGCCACAAAACACTCTGAAGTAACATTTTCTCCTTTTGCTTCCTTGTGTGTTCCAGTTATGCTGCAGCCTTTTGATTATGACCCCAATGAGAAGAGCAAACACAAGTTCATGGTTCAGTCCATGCTCGCGCCACCTGACATGACCGACATGGAGGGAGTGGTGAGTGCGTCTTGTCTCGCCTTGAGATACATGCTCCCTACTGAACATTTTCATTGATTCAGCTTTCATTGCGTTTACAGTGCATCCGGAAAAAGTATTCACAGCGCTTTACTTTTCCCACATTTTGTTATGTTACAGCCTTATTCCAAAATGGAATACATTAATTTTTGTCTTCAAAATTTTACACACAATACCCCATAATAAATAATAATATAAACCCTGCTCAGTGGCCTTGTGGTTAGAGTGTCCGCCCTGAGATTGGTAGGTCGTGAGTTCAAACCCCGGCCGAGTCATACCAAAGACTATAAAAATGGGACCCATTGCCTCCCTGCTTGGCACTCAGCATCAAGGGTTGGAATTGGGGGTTAAATCACCAAAATAATTCCCGAGCGTGGCCACCGCTGCTGCTCACTGCTTCCCTCACCTCCCAGGGGGTGGAACTAGGGAATGGGTCAAATGCAGAGAGTAATTTCACCACACCTAGTGTGTGTGTGACTGTCAGTAGTACTTTAGCTTTTAAACATTTTTTTTAAGATTCACCTTGTCATTATGGGGTATTGTGTGTAGAATTTTGAGGGACAAATGAATTTATTCCATTTTGTAATAAAATGTGGCAAAAGTGAATACTTTTTGGATGCATTGTTCAATATGTATGGGATGCTGAAAGACCTCACACGAGGATACAGAATTGTAAAAACCAAAACTAGTTTGTCAACCTTTTGTCTTCTCTTTTTCGCTTCTCCAGTGGAAGGAGGCCAAGCCTGACGAGCTGATGGACTCCAAGCTGAGGTGTGTTTTTGAGATGCCAGCGGAGAACGAAAAGACCGTAAGCACATGTTTACCTTTCTAAGCCTGTGAGTGAAGAGTGAATTTACTGCATCCTAAACTTCTGTGACCCACCGGCAGCACGACATGGAGTCCAACAAGATGATGTCGTCCAGCTCGCTGAAGTCCGATTCCTCCATGCTTCCTACCAAGTCCATGAGCTCCACCCTCGATGATGGCGAGGTGAAGAAGATCATGGAGGAGTGCAAGAGGCTGCAGATGGAAGCTCAGAGGCTACGGGAAGAAAACAAACAGATCAAGGTGAGTGACGCCGCTGCGAAAAAGGAGACACGCTGGTTACCCTTAGCTCAGTACTTTGCTATAAAAGGGCTTTTACTGTTAGTGTCTTAATTAGTACTTGAACAGTGCACAAGCCTCCAGCTAGGTGGCAGCAGTGCTCCAACTAATCCACAGGCTGCCTGTTCAAACCAGTAGTAGAGGCACACTGGCAGGGGCGCCGCTAGGGATTTTGGGCCCCATGCAAAGAATCTTTACAGGGCCCCCAACACAGTGTCATTATTTTTTCTGTATTATAATTTCATCATCATTAGGGGCCTCTCTGGGCCCCCCTCCATCATGGGCCCCTAGAATCCGTCTCCTTTACCCCCCCTTTTCGGCGCCCCTGCACACTGGAATGCTGTCGTACAGAGTTGACGGAGGAGAAGAGGTTCTGACAGGAAGGAAAATAAAAATGGAGCAAACAACTGACGAGAATCAAAATGAAAAGACCAGAAAATACAAGGAAACATACGTAGGTCTTTTGATAATTAGGTGATTATATGCAGAATTTTGGTGGCAGCAACTTAAACAGTGGTTTTACAGATAAATATTATCGGGTTATCATTTTTAATTAGTATTTCACATTAAATTGACAGAAAATAATTGTTAGCCACTGCCTTAGCTGTTTTCTATTGAAGGTCTTATATAAATAGAATGGCCATAATTGTGTCTTGGAAGTGTATTTTAGTAAGCCCTGCTGGGAACATGTCCAATATTGTGCACTCTTTACATAAAAGGTGTAACTCTGCACCAACGCAAAGTATCACATAACATTAAGTAGGACGGAGGGACACACACGTTAGCAACATTAGCATAGCTATGTGAACTACATGCTAACATTACACGCACATTTTATGACTTGATGGAGAGTTGGCAGAACTCAAGGCTTTTTTTAAATTGTTGTTTTTCGCTTTTAACAAAGGCAAGGCAAGTTTATGTATAGAGCAGAGTGCTATTCAGAAAATTAAAAGGCAAAGATAAAAATACAAAATCATAATTAAAATTAAAATCAGAAAACAATCATATAAGCAATCATAATTAATTAAAATTACAATCAATCAAATACTGTTGATAAAATACTTTGTTGTCATATGCACAATTAAAATAAGTGTTTTCAAGCTGGATTTGAACATTGCCAACAATGAGGCCCGTCTCACATCTTCAGGAAGGCTTTTCCAAATTTTAGGAGCACAAAAATGAAATGCAGTCTCACCATGTTTGGTCCTGTTTCTGGGCACCAGCAGGAGACTGGCCCACTCTCTGAGGTTCTCAGAGCTTGAGATGGGTCATATGTACTTTAAAACAGCTCTGATTGTGTAAAAGTATTTTCATGGTCTTGTGCCAAAGTCTATTCTCTGAGCAGCGACCTAAGAACTGGACTAATATGGTCCTATTTCCTGGTTCTAGTCAAGACTCGAGCAGCAGCATTCTGGATGTACTTCAGCTGTTTTACAGCTTGTTTAGAGAGCCCAGTGAGAATGCCATTACAGGAGGCATGGATTAGGCTAAGTTTGATACAGACATTATTCCTCTGATGTTTTTCAGGTGGTAAAAAGCTGAATATGTTATTGACTTAATGTGGCTGTTGGAGATCAAGTCTGAGTCCATTATTACCCCTACATTTCTAACCTGATAATTAGGTTTTAAAGAGAGGGTGATTAATAATAGTTTCTCTTTGCTGTGTTTGCATGACGTTGTGGACATATGCATGGGACTAAATCATAAAAATGAAAAGTTATGTGCCTCGTCTGTCAAAAGTGGCATACTAAAACAGGGAGGTGATACGTTTTTCTAAGGACACATATTTAAGCATGTGAAATTTCTGGAAAAACGTTGAAATCTGCATTTTTAAACATTGAAAATATCACTTAGGTGTTTTTGTAATGATGAAATATTAATAAAAATATGAGCGAAACAAATTTTTTTGGAACACTGGCCTCAGCCGCATGTACTGGCTGTTCCACTTGCCTAAACGCCGCACTGAGTTACAGGACGGGGTGACAATCAGAGCACGGAAACAAGCTCGCTAGTTAGCTAACCCTCTGAATAGCTTACTTGTTGTCGCCTGTGTTCGCACTCCGAGCTACAACGTTGACGGCTGTCCACTTTGCTGCTAATCATATTTGGATGATTACAATCCCAACACTGTTACTTCCCAACCAGATGTAGTTGTAGAGTATTTATTAGTTGCCAGCGAGAAGGTATATTTTTGACGTGACTGGTTGTAAACAGAGGTCACAACACAGGAAGTCCATTGAGGGGGCGTGGCTACAAGATGGCCTTCTCAAATGGGAAACGTTTTCTGACTACTTTGTATGCATGTTATAGAATTTTACATGACATTTGCAATGATAATAATGTTGGTAATTGATCTAGTAAAAATTCTGTGAAACATTACATAGGACATAGAAGTGTCTAAAAGAGGTTGGTAGATGATAATAAATCTAAAGTGTAGAAATACACCCAATTGCAGGAAGTCTAGTCTTCATTTTCCTTTAGGGTTTGTGTGCAGCACTCAGTGATAGAAATGTTCTTTTTTTTTCTTCTTTTTTCCTCAAAGGGTGCTCACATCCCTGATTTCACTGTCAGAACATGTCTACTTTTTATTATATGGGACTTCATAATTACATTTTCGGCCAGGTGCGTCACAGTCGAGGTTAAACCTCATAATACTGTTTTGCAGAGCCGTGATTTCACCAACCACCAACTGTTACCACTAATTAAGAGAGTGACTACAAATGAGTCGTAGTTATTTAAAAAATATATAATAATATTAAAATTGAATTAAAACAAATGAGTCATACGTGTGGCAGAGAGAGCCATCCACCACACCACCCCCCCACAAAAACCTCTCCCCTTCAGCTTGTTGCCAGACAACTTTTGGCTGCTCCTGCCACTTTGACTTTTAACTAACACGACTCCATGAAAGCCTGGTGCCTTTATAATAAATACCCTCTTTTCCACGACTGTATATATCGGTATCGGTTGATTACAGAATCGGTAATTAAGAGTTGGACAATATCGGCAAAAAAGCCATTATCGGACATATCTAGTTCTAAGCGTAGGTAAAAAGTAGCGGCTTATAGTCCATAATTCACGGTACATAGAGGCTTATCTCATGGACTGAAGGACTAAACAATCATCTTTTTTCTCCATATCCTTTCATCACCCCCACCCCTCGCAAACATGGCTTGTCCACCTCAGGAGGACGACGGTCTGCGAATGAGGAAGAGCAACATGATGTCTTCCCAGCACCCCACGGCCGGCATGAAGAGGGAGGAAGGCCTGAGCGCCCGCTCGGTCGCCCTCATCGTCCTCTTCTTTTTGGTGGGCGTCATCGTGGGCAAGTTGGTGTTGTAGAGCGCGGCGGGGCAGTCAAGTGGGCGGGGCATGCTTTCGTGGGGATGAAACCAAATCAAAAAGGCGGGATGTTGGAGTTAGGACGAGATATGCCATATCTGCTGGGTGGGGGCGGGGGGGTCGGGCTTGCGGGGGGTGGTTTTGATTCAGCATCATTTATAGTTAAAAAAAAAAAAAAAGGTAATGTTTGAGGGGGGAACACAGGAAATTAATGATTCACCGTCTTATAAAGGAGCTGTTACAGGTCTGCCTAATCACTTATGGTCATTTCCCTCTTCACCAACTTCCATGAGGACATGTGGGCGGGGCCTGGCGCAATGCTCACATTACCGTTATTCCTCACGTGTGAGGCAATGCGAGGAATGTCACGTGTATGTTTTCTCAACAACAAGAGTATATCTTCACCCCCCCCCCCCCCCCCCTCCAGTGTTGGATATAACACCACCGTCTTGTGGTACAGTCAGACATTTTGCCTATTTCCTTCCTCTCACCTGATCACTACACCCCCATCTCCACCAGGGAGGGCGGAGGCGGATCTTGGGCGCATGCATGTTGCATCTGGACTGTTTTTTGTTTTGGAAATCTTAATTTAATTGCTTTTATAACGGTGTTGATTGTGTGATTTATTCGGCTATAGGTTTGCACAAATGCTTTCATTTCTTTTCGTTTGGGTTCGATATCCGAGACTTGTTGTCTGCAAAAGCATTTAGGATTATTGCCGGGGGAGAGCTCCAGATTTTGTCGGCTTTCGTACGGCGCCCCGCTAACGTTCACCAGGCCGACGCTTTGCCTTGTGACCTGTTGAAGTGAGTTTTTCCTCAGGCCCAGACATGAGTACAGTACCTTGTTACACATGCCTGGGAGAGAAACACACAAAACCAGAAGGTGCATGTATGGTCTTTTTGTTTCCGTGGCAACAAAATCCCCGGTATCCAAACAAAGCTTTTCCACATCTTCCCTACAGAGCCATACATTCTGTTTTTGTGTGCAGAAAATGTATGTTAGCAAACAGTGGCATGTTGCGAGCTGCCTTCACATGATTTCCACCTTCTTCTTTTTTTTTTTTTTCTACTGCTGGCACGTGTTCCATCGTGGTGTGTTTGTTCAAATCCATGTTTTATAATCCTCACGGCATTTGAAGTTGTTTCATGTTTACTGCACTAAGCTGAAGAGTGTGATCTTCCTATAGCCTCGAGGGACCACGAACTGACATTGTACTGTGTATCGGAAGCCAGTGGTTTATTTTCTTGCGTTGAAATAAAAGTTTGGGTGGAAAAATTTGCTGAAAATAGGTCAAAATTCCAAAAAAAACGTTCTTGTGGATTTGAGAGGCGTGTGTTCCTATTACTGTATCTCTTTTAAAGGGGAACTGCACTTTTTTTTTTGCATTTTGTCTTATTCATAATCCTTATGTAAGACAAGAACACTTGTTTTTTGATGCATTCTAACCAGGAAAAAAATGTTAGCAAAAGTCAGCTAATAAAAGTCAATGGAAGTCGCTCGATTCCGCCTATTGAGTCCTGTAAAAACCTCCATCAAGGCTTTATATACACGCTGCACACACCTTCTCATTCAATGCGTTTTCTTTATTTTCATGACTATTTTCATTGTAGATTGTCACTGAAGGCATCAAAACTATGAATGAACACATGTGGAGTTATATACTTAACAAAAAAAAAAGGTGAAATAACTGAAAACTATTTTCAAGTTTCTTCAAAATAGCCACCCTTTGCTCTGATTAGTTTTTCGCATTCTCTCGATGAGCTTCAAGAGAAATGGTTTTCACTTCACAGGTGTGCTTGAAGCTCATCAAGAGAATGCCAAGAGTGTGCAAAAAAGTAATCAGAGCAAAGAGTGGCTATTTTGAAGAAACTAGAATATAAAACATCCATCCATCCATTTCCTACCGCTTATCCCTTTCGGGGTCGCGGGGGGCGCTGGAGCCTATCTCAGCTACAATCGGACGGAAGGCGGGGTACGCCCTGGACAAGTCGCCCCCTCATCACAGGGCCAACACAGATAGACAGACAACATTCACACCCATCCATCCATCCATTTTCTACCGCTTATTCCCTTCGGGGTCGCGGGGGGCGCTAGAGCCTATCTCAGCTACAATCGGGCGGAAGGCGGGGTACACCCTGGACAAGTCGCCACTTCATCGCAGGGCCAACACAGATAGACAACATTCACACACTAGGGCCAATTTAGGGTTGGCAATCAACCTATCCCCAGGTTTTCAGTTACTTCACCTTTTTTTGTTAAGTACATAACTCCACATGTGTTCATTCATAGTGTTGATGCCTTCAGTGAGAATCTACAATGTAAATAGTCATGAAAATAAAGAAAACACATTGAATGAGAGGGTGTGTCCAAACTTTTGGCCTGTACTGTATATGTAATATATTCAAATTCATAACATTTAAGTTTGCTTATTTTAAGCATATGCACTAATTTAATAGACGCATCACAACGTTTGATTTTTTCTTCAACAACAACACTAATCATGACAGACAACATAATAAAACAATCACTTACTGTACAATGTCTTCTTTTAATAGGATGCTGACTGATGGGATGTGTATTTTAGTGGCCTAATAGTTGGAGTGTCCGCCCTGAGATGGGTAGGTCGTGAGTTCGAACCCCGGCCGAGTCATACCAAAGACTATACAAATGGGAGCCATTACCTCCCTGCTTGGCACTCCGCATCAAGGGTTGGAATTGGGGGTTAAATCACCAAAAATGATTCCCGGGCGCGGCCTCCGCTGCTGCACACTGCTCCCCTCACCTCCAAGGTCAAGGGTGATGGGTCAAATGCAGAGAGTAATTTCACCACACCTAGTGTGTGTGTGTGACAATCATTGGTACTTCAACTTAATATCTTCCCGTCTAGATGAAGAATGAATCATCAGTGATTTTTTTTTTTGGTCTAAGTTGGATGTCAAAGTGTACCAACTTCTGGGTTTATGTCCACATTATTTTACTATCCAGGTGGAAGGCATGATTTGTAATTGTGACAGTCTCAAGCCGTCGTGTGGGTTCCAAGGACCACCAAGCACAGACATTACTTCGAGCAGAGTTTTGACTTCGTTTATTTGTCAATAAACCTTCAGTCCCGTCGGTTCGCTTTTCAGCCCTGCCACTTTCACTGCTCGCTCCTCTGTTCGCTTTTCAGCCTCCCGCGTCGTCTGCCTCGCTGTCGGACTGCCGGCCCCGCCTCTCCACAGTAATCTATAATTAACTTTCACCGGCTCAGAGGCGAAAGAGCAGCTCACCAGCTGATGTCAATATAGCAGCATAAGCCAGTTAGCGCTCTGATCAATGTGCCGCTAAAAGTAGGTCCTTAACCTTAACGTTAAATCTTATAATAACACTTGGTTCATATTAAAGTCACAAAATTGTAATGTTTTTGGGGGTTTTACGGGCGCAATACACGCAATGATGTTATGGTTC
>NC_084550.2:59342500-59430000 GCF_033978685.3 Nerophis lumbriciformis | reverse complement strand
AGGAACAGCATGGCGCATCTGGAAAGGAGTAGTTATCACTTTCTCTGACTTTGCTTATTTATTGACCTCGTCTTCAAATACAGTTGAAACCCTTGGGGATTTCCACACCACCATATTCCGTACATATGCAGTCTCTACAGGTCTACTGAAAATGTGAGCAAATGTGTTGGGTCAAAAGTATACATACAGCAATGTAAATATTTGCTTACATGTCCCTTGGCAAGTTTCACTACAATAAGGCGCTTTTGGTAGCCATCCACAAGCTTCTGCTTGAATTTTTGACCACTCCTCTTGACAAAATTGGTGAAGTTCAGCCAAATGTGTTGGTTTTCTGACATGGACTTGTTTCTTCAGCATTGTCCACACGTTTAAGCCAGGACTTTGGGAAGGCCATTCTAAAACCTTCATTCTAGCCTGATTTGTGTTTCATCTGACATCACATGGACAAAGATAAGACCTTCTGGAGGAAAGTTCTGTGGTCAGATGAAATAAAAACGGAGCTGTTTGGCCACAATACCCAGCAATATGTTTGGAGAAGAAAAGGTGAGGCCTTTAATCCCAGGAACACCATACCTGCAGTCAAGCATGGTGGTGGTAGTATTATGCTCTGGGCCTGTTTCGCTGCCAATGGAACTGGTGCTTTAAATGGGACAATGAAAAAGGAGGATTATTGTTATGATCCGCTGCCCGGATCATATTCTGTTTGTTTTCAGTTCACTTGTGTTCCCAGCACCTGTTGAGTTTGTGTGTCTCAGTTGCCATGACGGCAGATTACAGTCACCTGCCTCTGGTTAGTGTTCCGGACGCGCACCTGTTGCCTCGGCACTAATCAGAGGGCTATTTAGTTTACGCGCTGGCCTCACTCGGTCTGTTGGTCTTGTTTGCTCCCATGCAACAAGTTACGCTCTTGCTTACGCTCGTAGTCTGCATTTTGATATTAGCATCTTTTGGCTACCCTTTTGTTTTCCGTGCCGTGGGCACCGCGCAGCATATTTTGTTCTGCACTTAAAAATAAACAATTGATTCTCACCTGCAAGCCGCTTCCTGACATCCCTCTGCATCGTGAAAATACGACCTACGGCATCACAATGCCACGCGAGCGTAACAATTATCTCCAAATTCTTCAGGACAACCTAAAATCATCAGCTCGGAGGTTGGATCTTGGGCGCAGTTGGGTGTTCCAACAGGACAATGACCCCAAACACACGTCAAAAGTGGTAAAGGAATGGCTAAATCAGGCTAGAATGAAAGTTTTAGAATGGCCTTCCCAAAGTCCTGACTTAAACGTGTGGACAATGCTGAAGAAACAAGTCCATGTAAGAAAACCAACACTTTTAGCTGAACTGCACCAATTTAGTCAAGAGGAGTGGTCAAAAATTCAAGCAGAAGCTTATGGGTGGCTACCAAAAGTGCCTTATTGCAGAGAAACTTGCCAAGGGACATGTAAGCAAATATTAACATTGCTGTATGTATACTTTTGACCCAGCACATTTGCTCACATTTTCAGTAGACCCATAATAAATTCATAAAAGAAGCAAACTTCATGAATGTTTTTTTGTGACCAACAATTATGTGCTCCAATCACTGTATCACAAAAAAATAAGAGTTGTAGAAATGATTGGAAACTCAAGACAGCCATGACATTATGTTCTTTACAAGTGTATGTCAACTTTTGACCGCGACTGTACATATACACATACTGTACATATACAAGTACATATACATACATACACTCATGCACATAATCATCTTTCATCAAAGATATATTAACGTTGTTGCCCTAGAGGAAACTGGGTAACACATGACACACAGACAAAGCTTAACCTATTGTTACTATAACAATCTACAAGGTTAAAACAGTCCGCTTCTCTTTCTTCCCCTCCATTTATTTGCTTTCTTTTGTATCTCTAGTTATCATTACATATATGTATTGTTGCATTTGAACAACTGTATTGTTGATAATAGAGGTAATTATTGTTGTTATTCATTATCATTAGTGATATTCCTATTGGTATTTGTATTGCTCCATTTGTAGTGTAATAATGCTCATTAATAATATTTATTTCACTAACTGCTTCTTTGTTATCACTTTTACTATCATATTTGTGTCACGACTAGGACTGTGGCGTGGTTTGTTCTCCCGAGGTGCAAAAGATTTGGACCATACGTGGCGTGAAGGGGAGTACATGATTTATTTAAACACTATAACTACAAAAAAAAAGGAAGCAAACAAAAGGCGCGCACAAGGGCGGAAGTACAAAACTTGACTATAAACACAAAACTTGCACAAAGGCAGAAACTATGAACAATTAAACAAAACTTGCAAACTATGGGATGAATAAAGAAAACTTACTTGGACGAGAAACCGGCATGAAAAAAGAGCAGCAAGGGTCTTAAGGGTGTGTGGAGAGTGTGCAGAAGCATAAATGCGGGTTGTCGCCAGGAAGACAAACCGAAAACAATGAACTTAAATACTACAGACATGATTAACGAAAACAGGTGCGTGACGTGACAGGTGAAAACTAATGGGTTGCTATGGTGACAAACAAGAGTGCACAATGATTCCAAACGTGGAACAGGTGAAACTAATGGGTAACCATGGAAACAGGACAAGGGAGTGAAAAGCCAGAAACTGAAGAGTCCAATAACTAAACAAAACAAAACATGACTAATACAAAACATGGTCACACAAACATGACAATTTGTACATATCCTATTTGCTGATGTTCTGTTTTTGTTGTTATTTTTGTGTTTGTTGTTGTTGTTGTTGTCTCTTTGTCTTATCCCCCTCTTTTCCCCACAATTTCCCCCTCTGTCTTCCTTTTTTTTATCCCCTCCTGCTCCGGCCCGGCTGCACCAAATAATAATATAAATACATTTAATAAAGTCAAATACAAATAAGGCAACAAGAGAAGTATCCCACACTTCTCTTTTGTAAAGTAAATCTGAACAGCTGATACGGGCATCTACATCAACTATATGATTTACAAGTAGCTGGACAGGACACAAAAAAAGGTGCATTAAATCATGTTCCTCAAACCATATTTCCCGAACCAAATCCCTTGTTTTGTAACTTGTGTTTTTAGAAAGGTGTTTATGATCAGAACTGAACGGCCTCCATCTTTTTGTTGGAAACAGGTGTTTTCCGAGTGAGGAACAATGTTCCATGGATCGTAACGCTCCGCTTGCTTCAGCCATAACATATAAAAACTGCTGCACGACTCCACTCAAGGCTTCTAAAACCCAAACAGCTCAATTGCCTTTCGCGGCCGAGCTGTGTAATATCTGAGCATTGGATCCGAGTTATTCTCAACCGTGTGTTTGTTGCAAAGTTACACCTTTGTTGTCATGTCAATGACTTCACTACGAGCTTTGTGTTGAATGTTTGGAGACCAAAAAGTGATGTGGAAATGTGGGTTTAGCTTTTTTGTTGTTGTAGTAATAGCTGGTGTAAAAAGGGGAACTGCACTTTTTGGGTCATTATGCTCATCACTCACACACAAGATCACATATGTTTTGTTTTTTTGCATTCTAAAGATCAAAAAAAGGTTTGTACACTGCAAAAACTGAAATCCAAGTAAGATTAAATATCTCAAATAAGGGTGATATTGTCAATACGTGGACTTTGGGGTTTGTTTTCCCATGGTGCAAAGGAATGTTGGCGCAGGCAAGGCGTGAATGTAAGTACCGTATTTTTCGGACTATAAGTCGCAGTTTTTTTCATAGTGCGACTTATATATGTTTTTTTTCTTTTTTTATTATGCATTTTCGGCAGGTGCGACTTATACTCCGAAAAATACGGTACATGTTTAATTTTACAAAAAGAACAAACGAAAAGGAAACAAGGCAGAAGTACAAAAACTTGGCTAATGAAACAAAAACTTGCACAAAGGCAAAAAACTATGAACAATAAGCAAAAACACTTACTGTGGCATGAAAAACGTGCATGAAACAATGACTTGGCATGACGGGTAGCAGAGGTAGAAAGGATAGATAGATATGATAATGTCACCAGGACGAAGAACAGAAACAGACTGGCTTAAATAGCAGTGACATGATCAGTGAAAGCAGGTGCGTGACTCAAAATGTGAAAACGTGAGACAGGTGCGTGACATGAGGATGTGAACCAGGTGAAACTAATGGTTGCTATGGTGACAAAGCAAGGGAGTGAAACCAGGAACTAAAAAGTGTCCAAAAACCAAGCAAAACATAACTAAACAAAACATGATCACAGATATTTTCTTATTTTCTGTCTGATAAGATAATTCTTCTCACTAAGCAGATTTTATGTTAGAGTGTTTTACTTGTTTTAAGGGTTTTGGTCCTAAATGATCTCAGTAAGATATTCCAGCTTGTTGCTGAGATTTGATGACCTATATTGAGTAAAACATGTTTGAAACTAGAATATCAACTGATGCAAAGCTGTGTCATCAACACTCACAAGTATAAAACTACTTTTTCAAAGTAATAATTTCTTATTTCAAGCATGAAATAAAAAATCATGACTTTGACACAATTGTGTCTCATAATTAAAACAGATGACAGCCAAATGGACTTTGCTGTTTTATTTCCAATGAAACAATAGAAAATAGGTACTCATATATTAGTACAGTTGGCACAGTACAGTAAACTGACAGTTAATATTTAAACATTTAACATTTCAAACAATTTTGAACAGAAATAGTTCATGCACATTCAGATAAATTCTTCAAAATTACAATAAAAAAAATGTGTCCGGGGGCCGGGCTGTATATATGCGCACTAATTGACTGAAAGAGCACGCACTTGGCGTGATGATGTCATGTTATCCATGGAAAAATGCATTTTTAGACAATATGATTTGCCTGAGCGACTAGGAGACCCCGAGAGTAACAAGCGGTTGCTTTGTTGCCTTTCCATTAAGAATAATAAATTAGTTTTTACTATAAGTTTGCTGGTTTCAAGAAATGTAATGCCGAGCGCATATCATTATGTCAAGATAATGGCACTAGCATTTACTTCATTTAAGAATATTTTTCAACATATTGAGCAAAAAGGTCTAAATTTTTCTTCCTACCAAGAAAAGTGCACTTGTTATTAGTGAGAATATACTTATTTTAAGGTATTTTTGGGTTCATTGAGGTTAGCTAATTTTACTTGTTCTGGAAAGTCTTGACAAGCCAAACTTTCCTGTTCTATTGGCAGATAATTTTGCTTAGTTCAAGTAAAATACCCCTCATTTTTGTATATTTTTTTCTTGTTTTTGAACACTGACTTTTTGCAGTGTGAATATAAGGAGGATGAGTTACAAGTTTTAGAAGCTCTGCTAAACAAATCCAGCTTTAGTGAAACACTATAACATCATTTAGCAGTCTTGCTAAACAAGAAATACAAACGATGAACGTAAAAAAACTATCACTTACTGTACGATGTCTTCTTTTACGTCGATTACGACTGATAGGATGTCCATATCTTCCCATTTAGATAAAGCGTTAATCATGATGCACACAAGGAAGTCTCCTTGCAGACACTGTCTTCGGTGGTGTGTGTGATTGTCTCCATCTTTGGGTATACGTTGAATGTCACAGATGAACAACTTCTAGATTTAAGGCTAAATCCTCCTATTCTCCAGATTAGAGGCATGATTCATTGTCTCGAATAATTCTGACAAGCCGAGACGCGATGGTGCGGGAGCAGCAGGACTACTTAGCTTTGTGTATCGTTGCGCCGCTAAGAAATGGTTTGTTTGTGTTAGCGCTTATAATAACAACCATGTTAATATTTGGTCAGTATTTAGGTCACAATATGTATAAAGAGTATTGTTGGCGGGTTTTGGATGGTTATTTGGAGGGTTTTGTGGGAAAAATAGAGAGCCCCCATTGACTATTTTATTAGCGGACTTTTTATGTATTTATTTATTTACGACTTAGAATGCATAAAAAAGACAAAAATATATATTGTTGTCTTATATAGAGATTGTGAATGATAGACAGTACACATCACTGTCTATTTTTGGCGTATTCCCAGTACGACTGATCTGATAACATGGTCAGAGTGCAGAAGCGTTCCCATTGTGACGTCAATCTCCGGAAATAGCCAAAAGTATTCGGAGCGGAATATTCAAAGTGGCTGACTGAATTTGTGGCATTTTGTGATGTTTAAACTGTTTTTTTTATATACTTTGCGGATTGAAAAATACGATTGTTTATGGTTTATGCACACTTTTTCTGCAGGCGAGCTACTTTTCAATTGACCAAGTCGAGGGGATCTACCTCATTCATATATGAGAACTTACCTCCAGAAGGTCTTATGGGATGTCAGATGAAACAAAAATTGAGCTGTTTGACCACAATACCCAGCAATATGTTTGGAGGAGAAAAGGTGAGGCCTTTAATCCCAGGAACACCAATTCATACCGTCAAGCATGGTGGTGGTAGTATTATGCTCTGGGCCTGTTTTGCTGCCAATGGAACTGGTGTTTTACAGAGAGTAAATGGGACTATGAAAAAGGAGGATTACGTCCAAATTCTTCAGGACAACCTAAAATCATCAGCCCGGAGGTTGGGTCTTGGGCGCAGTTGGGTGTTCCAACAGGACAATGACCCCAAACACACGTCAAAAGTGGTAAAGGAATGGCTAAATCAGGCTAGAATGAAGGTTTTAGAATGGCCTTCCCAAAGTCCCGACTTCAACGTGTGGACAATGCTGAAGAAACAAGTCCATGTCAGAAAACCAACACATTTAGCTGAACTGCACCAATTTTGTCAAGAGGAGTGGTCAAAAATTCAAGCAGAAGCTTGTGGATGGCTACCAAAAGCGCTTTATTGTAGGTAAACTTGCCAAGGGACATGTAAGCAAATATTAACATTGCTGTATGTATACTTTTGACCCAGCACATTTGCTCACATTTTCAGTAGACCCATAATAAATCCATAAAAGAACCAAACTTCATGAATGTTTTTTGTGACCAACAAGTATGTGCTCCAATCACTCTATCACAAAAAAATAAGAGTTGTAGAAATGATTGGAAACTCAAGACAGCCATGACTTTATGTTCTTTACAAGTGTATGTCAACTTTTGACCACAACTGTATGTAAAATATGTGATGTATTTGAAAGTTCAACGAACCATCAGGGTTCCTCACGAGAAAACTCATGTATTAAATCCATGAATAGTTATAAAATTGAGTAGATGGTGAGTTTTTTGTGATGTAAAAAAAAAAAATCCCATATTTTAACAATTTCCAGGAGATTTACCATATTTTGAAATGCAAATGTCGATTCCCCTTCTTTGACACACATTATTACAGCGTTTGATGGTTTTGGCTGCTAAATTAACCACAACATTAGCGCTGCATAAAATATTATGTCGCCACTACACTGCAAAAAGTCAGTGTTCAAAAACACAGAAAAAAAAATACAAAAATGAGGGGTATTTTATTTGAACTGAGCAAAATTATCTGCCAATAGAACAAGAAAATTTCCCAAAACTTTCCAAAACAAGTCAAATTAGCTAACCTCAATGAACCCAAAAATACCTTAAAATAAGTATATTCTCACTAATAACAAGTAGGGATGTCCGATAATGGCTTTTTGCCGATATTCCGATATTGTCCAACTCTTTAATTACTGATACCGATATCAACCGATATATACAGTCGTGGAATTAACACATTATTATGCCTAATTTGGACAACCAGGTATGGTGAAGATAAAATACTTAAAAAAAAAAAATTTATAAAATAAAATAAGATAAATAAATTAAAAACGTTTTCTTGAATAAAAAAGAAAGTAAAACAATATAAAAACAGTTACATAGAAACTAGTAATTAATGAAAATTAGCCAAATTAACTGTTAAAGGTTAGTACTATTAGTGGACCAGCAGTACGCACAATCATGTGTGCTTACGCACTGTATCCCTTGCAGACTGTATTGATATATATTGATATATAATGTAGGAACCAGAATATTAATAACAGAAAGAAACAACCCTTTTGTGTGAATGAGTGTAAATGGGGGTGGGAGTTTTTTTTGGGTTGGTGCACTAATTGTAAGTGTATCTTGTGTTTTTTATGTTGATTTAAAGGGGAACATTATCACCAGACCTATGTAAGCGTCAATATATACCTTGATGTTGCAGAAAAAAGACCATATATTTTTTTAACCGATTTCCGAACTCTAAATGGGTGAATTTTTGCGAATTAAACGCCTTTCTAATATTCGCTCTCGGAGCGATGACGTCACAACGTGGCGTCACATCGGGAAGCAATCCGCCATTTTCTCAAACACCGAGTCAAATCAGCTCTGTTATTTTCCGTTTTTTCCGACTGTTTTCCGTACCTTGGAGACATCATGCCTCGTCGGTGTGTTGTCGGAGGGTGTAACAACACGAACAGGGACGGATTCAAGTTGCACCAGTGGCCCAAAGATGCGAAAGTGGCAAGAAATTGGACGTTTGTTCCGCACACTTTACCGACGAAAGCTATGCTACGACAGAGATGGCAAGAATGCGTGGATATCCTGCGACACTCAAAGCAGATGCATTTCCAACGATAAAGTCAAAGAAATCTGCCGCCAGACCCCCATTGAATCTGCCGGAGTGTGTGAGCTATTCAGGGACAAAGGACCTCGGTAGCACGGCAAGCAATGGCGGCAGTTTGTTCCCGCAGACGAGCGAGCTAAACCCCCTATCGACCCTAGCTTCCCTGGCCTGCTGACATCAACTCCAAAACTGGACAGATCAGCTTTCAGGAAAAGAGCGCGGATGAGGGTATGTCTACAGAATATATTAATTGATGAAAATTGGGCTGTCTGCGCTCTCAAAGTGCATGTTGTTGCCAAATGTATTTCATATGCTGTAAACCTAGTTCATAGTTGTTAGTTTCCTTTAATGCCAAACAAACACATACCAATCGTTGGTTAGAAGGCAATCGCCGAATTCGTCCTCGCTTTCTCCCGTGTCGCTGGCTGTTGTGTCGTTTTCGTCGGTTTCGCTTGCATACGGTTCAAACCGATATGGCTCAATAGCTTCAGTTTCTTCTTCAATTTCGTTTTCGCTACCTGCCTCCACACTACAACCATCCGTTTCAATACATGCGTAATCTGTTGAATCGCTTAAGCCGCTGAAATCCGAGTCTGAATCCGAGCTAATGTCGCTATACCTTGCTGTTCTTTCCGCCATGTTTGTTTGTATTGGCATCACTGTGTGACGTCACAGGAAAATGGACGGGTGTTTATAACGATGGTTAAAATCAGGCACTTTGAAGCTTTTTTTAGGGATATTGCGTGATGGGTAAAATTTTGAAAAAAACTTTGAAAAATATAATAAGCCACTGGGAACTGATTTTTAATGGTTTTAACCCTTCTGAAATTGTGATAATGTTCCCCTTTAATTAAAAAACAACAAAAAACAAACAAACCTAGATACAGAAAATTTTAAAAAAAAGATACCGATAATTTTTGATATTACATTTTAACGCATTTATCGGGCGATAATATCGGCAGGCCGATATTATCTCTAATAACAAGTGCACTTTTCTAGGTTCCAAAAAAAAAATGAGTTGAAAAATATTCTTAAGTTAAGTAAATACTAGTGTTATTATCTTGACATAATGATATGTGCTCGGCATCATGATTTTTTTTTTTCATGCTTGAACTAAGAAATGATTACTTTAAAAAAGTAGTTTTATACTTGTGAGTGTTGATGACACAGCTTTGCAACACTTGATATTCTAGTTTCAAGCATGTTTTACTCAATATAGGTCATCAAATCTCAGCAACAAGCTGGAATATCTTACTGAGATCATTTAGGACCAAAACCCTTAAAACAAGTAAAACACTCTAACATAAAATCTGCTTAGTGAGAAGAATGATCTTATCAGACAGAAAATAAGCAAATATCACCCTTATTTGAGATATTTAATCTTACTTAGATTTCAGTTTTTGCAGTGTACTCTTACATTTCCTAAAAAATTATGTTAAATAAACAACTTAAAGCCTTGTCCAGCTATTTACTGACATATACTGTTCATGGACCCCAACTTAAACAAGTTGAAAAACTTATTCGGGTGTTACCATTTAGTGGTCAATTGTACGGAATATGTACTGAACTGTGCAACCTACTAATAAAAGTCTCAATCAATAAATCAATCAATGTCTAAATAACTTTTACTGCAAATAAATATTGGCTCCAAACATCGGTTATCAGCATCCTTGACTACTAATAATCGGTATCCGCCCTGTAAAAAACATAATCGGTCAAAATCTCATCTGAACATTGATATTTTGGTCTCATTTTGGCAAAAGTGAAACACATTTGTGACTGAGAACTTAGTTAAAGAGCTTTTAAAGAGTCATCAAAACACAAGGCATTATGGGAAGCCACGTTTAATGCACAAAGAAATCACTTCTGCTGGTGCTAGCTACAAAAAGTACAGTATATATATATATATATTTATATATATATGGCGATAAAATAAATAGTCGTTTGATTTGTTCAGACTGAAAGATGATAGAAATTTAGCTTAACGGCTTTTTAAGGAAGAACTTCTCGCACCACAAAGTGGGACTGACTACAGAATGTCTGCCTTTTGGCTGCTTTTCTTTCCAGCATCAACAATCCTTTGTACAAAGTGCAATCGTTCTCCCGCTGCTGACCCACATTTCAACTGCCATCTTGCTTTGTAATGATGGCATCACACGAAAACCGAGTACGAGGCCAGAGCAGAATTCTTTGATGATGCTGGTATCAGTGGTTTACGTGCAGATTAGTTTGAAGTAGAACTGGAGCTCGAGCTTCGGGTTAGTAAAAGGCACCGTCTGAAAGCCGGGAGGAGGTTCGAGAAAAGGAGCAGATATAAAAATGCGAAGTGTTTATTCAGCTCTCCTGAATGTCTTGTGGTGTTCCTCACACCTGGTCAAAACCACAGTAACAGAGAGAGCTGCCGAACTCCGTCAGTGTCTCTAAAAAACCCAAATCCAGCTGCACAGAGCAGATCCGAGGACCAAAAACAGGATCTGTGTCAGCCTCCCGGTCCCACTGGTATCCACCTGGACTTGCTTGCTGTTAAGTCCTGAGCTGTGGCGACTGGAAGGCTGTGTCTCCCTGTGGCTGCAAAGCATCATGGGAGGCTGAAAGGAAGTAGCTCTCTTTGATGGTCGGTCTGGGCTGGAACCGTCTTTCGGCCTCTCCCCAACATACAACAGCGGGTGTTTCCTGTGGTCCAGCTCGACTTTAAAGAGCTCGTACTCCTTATGCGGCAGCTTGATGCCGAGCACCGTGCACCCGTGAGTAGGACTCAGGTCCTGCTCCACCCCGACCTGCCAAGCTCCCGCACGACCACACTTTCCCGTCTTTGTCCCGTTCAGCAGCTTAGCCGTGGGCTCCTCGTCAGCCGTCACTCTCACTTCAGTCACTTTGAATACAAACTCAGTGGCTCCCGGTACCTTGACGGAAGGGTTTCCCTGAGCGTAGTGACCCGAGGCTCTCAGGGTGAAGGTGCTCTGAGAGCAGAAGGGGTCCGAATAGTGATGGTAGATCCCCTCCCATGCATGCTCATCTGGATCGAAGTGGAACTCTCGGGTGAGGAAGAGAACGTTGGGACGAGTCTCGCATCGCTGGCTCACCCAGCAACCAGCTAGAGAAATAGGAACCTGTGGATGGTGAGGCAGCACTGGGGGGTACTGTTCTGTGGCGCGGTACACCAGAGCACAGACTGGACAGGGGTGGATGTGACGCTGAAAGGATTAGTGAAGGGATAGAAACAAGTTAGTGTGGAAATCTAAATTCATTTTAAGGAGGTTCTTAGTTGCAGGTGTTTCTACTTATATACAATAAAGCTCACCATGGCGCTCTGCAGTGGCTGCTGGTACCCGGTAGGTCTGTAGTGAGTCCTCTGTGTCCAGTCAGTTTGTATGTCTCCCAGGAATAGCTCCTGGATTTCCCCCCCATGGTTGCGGTGCTGAGTCTCTACCCTAACCACAGCCATCTCTATCATGGAGAAGCCCATAGCTGCCAGGCATCCCCTCCCTGCCCGGGTATTGTGAAGGTCATGGGGCTTGCCGACTACCAACCGACCCAGCGTCGGACCCACGCAGGACGCGGGCAGCCTGGATACCAGTTTGAGCTTGGCTTCCAGGCTGTGGATGACTATCGCCACCTTGCTGAGGTGGTGATTGGCTTCGGTGGCGCCCCGGGTGATCCAAGAGGCCTGGCGAAGGCGGAGCTTGCCCTGGATCAGCAAGGAGTAAGCGGGATCTTCACAACCAATGTCTGAGTAGTAATGCTGCAAGGCCTGGAAGTGACGAGTCGGGTGGAAGGTGTAGGAACGAATGAGGAACTCTGGACCTGGACGAACTTCACATCTGAAAACAGGGGTTGAAACTATCAATGGAATGAACGTGAATTCCTGCTTGATTAGCTTGTTGCATTCTTACATTGCATCTTGGAAACAGGACAAGTTGTGTACATTGGACTCTTGGAACTCAGAACATTTTCATTTGATTTTTGCATCATGGTTTTAACTTGAATTTAAACAAAAATGTACAGTTGACAAGGAGGTTTTTAGCCACAGACCCACTGCACACAGTGGAGTCTTGGAACTCAAACAGTTTGGCAGTCGCACTACTTGGAATTCATGTTGAAACTTCAAAGAAGAATTTCTGGATGAAAAATTGCTGTATTTTTATTTTATTTTTATAGCCACAAGACTAACTTCACGAATCAAACAGTTGGCAGTTGAAAAACTTGGAATTCAGGCTTAAAGATGAACATATCACTTGAATGAAAACAAGGGCGGATGTCTGTATTTCACTGTTTTTTTCATTTTCTGTGGCTATTAGTGATAGGAAAACGATGACTATGATAGAACTGAAAAAAGAACTTATTAAAAGCAGTAATCATCAAAGATCAGGTTTCTTCTAGAGATCCACAGATTATCTTGCCTTTCCTTTCTGTTCCTCCTGCAGTATTGGTTGCTTGTTCACTTTGCTTTCAAAACTTACATTTCTTGCCGGGAAATCCAGTGGTTGTCCTTCTTTCCCGTTACGTTGTCTTTGTTTTTGCTACTGCAACCATCAAGCGTTCGTCCAATAAAGGAGCGCGGCGAGCTTCATGTTCCGTGGTTCAATGAAATAACAGACGGACGGACATTAGGATGGCAGAAAAGATACCTCTGCCAAAAATCCAAACTTTGTATAAACATTTTGACAAAAAGGAGATTATTATATAAGTAAAGAAGAGCAGGCAGCAGCTCACACATTCTCAGACTTTCTGTAATATCCGGGGAAAACTGAAGTCAGCCAGCTTGAAAAATGTCTCAACTATAATGTATGTGAAGGAGCCCACAATTGTTTTTAATTTGAATGTTTGCAATATTTCCGAGTTGCTGACAAAGAAACCTTCCCAATGTATTAAATCCATAAACTGCTATGAAACTGTATAAAATTAAGTAGATGTTGAGTTATTGCAGAGGTGTCCAACTTTTTAACTGGGGGGGGGGGGGGGGGGTGCCTAGAGCATTGGCCGGGGGCCAAAAGCCAACTGCATGCAAAGTAACTACAGTATATATATATATATATATATATATATATATATATATATATATATATATATATTAGGGGTGTAACGGTACACAAACATTTCGGTTCAGTATGTACCTCGGTTTAGAGGTCACGGTTCGGTTCATTTTCGGTACAGTAAGAATACAACAAAATATACATTTTTTGGTATTTATTTACAAAATTTGTAAACAATGGCTTTATCCTTTTAACATTGGGAACGCTATAATAATTCTGCCCACGTTAATCAACATTAAACTGCCTCAAGTTGTTGCTCAGATTAAATAAAATGACAAAACTTTTCTTCTACATATAAAAAGTGCAACATTAAACAGTTTCAAGTCAACTCATCATGCTTAATTAATTACAGCATTTGGGAAGCCTGTAGTTGATTTGTATTATGTAAATGTTATATTTCTATCAACATGTGATAGCAGGGACCCTGCCATTCAAAACTAGGCTTCTGAAACCCCCGTACCGAAACGGTTCAATACAAATACACGTACCAATACACTCCTAATATATATATACAGTATATACCTCTGCAATAACTCAACATCTACTAGTTATTTTACAATTTTATAACAGTTTATGGATTTTATATATATATATATATATATATATATATATATATATATATATATATATATATATCTATATATATATATATATATATATATATATATGTATATATATGTATATGTGTATATATATAATATAATTGGATATTAAGAGTATGTGAAAGTTCGACTCCTACCTTGTTTATCTTCGTGACGGCTTCCTTAAAGTTTTGTGATCAATCAGAAATATCAAGCAGCTAAAATGCGTCTAAAATGGATAAGTGTGAAGAGAATGTTTTTGCATTTCTCCCATCATGCTTTGTAATGGATTTAAATGGGTGTAATTTTGAATTTTTCATGGTGGTTGGCTTTTTTTTTTTGTTTTTTTTTAAATAATATCCACAAAGTTCAGTGAGCAGGTTGTGTTATGTGTGATATGTTTGTTGACTTTTTGTGCTGGTTGAATTTTTATTTTTCCTGCTTCATGACTAGGGAAGGTTGTTTGGATGGGGTCGTGCATGTGGTTTCGAGCAAGTACACCCCATTGCCACGGGCCTGGGTCACTCACGTTGTCCACAACATAGCGCAAAATAAGCACATATCAAATCTCTAGATACTGAAATTTAATACGTAAACAACCAGATTGGTTGTTGTACTCGTGCCTTCTCGCGGGCCAAATTGAAGATGCCGGCGGGCATAACTTTTATGAATATCAGCTCCAAATATCGGTTATCGGCCTCCTTGACTACTACCTCCTTTACTACTACCTCTTTTACTACAACCGTTTGTTGTATTTTTCACTTCAAACAGTTCCTTTACCTTGTTGACAGCCAGGTGCCATCCAACTTTGGCGGTATCTCTGCTGTGATTGTCACTCCATCCTGGCGGTAGTGGCAGTGTGGCGCCCCTGGCAGGCTTTCGTTAAGGTTGTTGGAGGATGTGGGCACCTCCCAAAGTTTACTTCCAGTCGCGACCATCAAGGCAACTAGAAAGAAGAAGAAGTCCTGTTAATTATCTGCTGAACAAGGTCCATCTTTACAGCTCAGGGACGTTTCAGGTACCAACACTGATTATGTTCATGGTGTTTTATCTGTAATTACGTTCATTTTATGATTGTGCGGCACAGTGGTTGTATGTTCTAGCATAGGCACCGATGCCCTGGAGCACCCACGTGGGATGGATGTCAACTTTCAATTTTTCAAATAATTTTTGTAAATTCAATCTTGTTGTTGTTAATTATGTAGCGAGAGTGGTCCGTTTTTACTTAATAAATAAGTCACAAATCATATAGTCTATAATTAACAAAGCCTAACCAAGATTTCATTGTGCTTGATAATGAACTAATGACACAATCATCTTAACTTTGAACACACTGAGTGAATGAAGCACATACTTAGTCAACAGCCATACATGTCACACTAAGGGTGGCAGTATAAACAACACCAACACTGTCATAAACATGTGCCATACAGTGCAACTACTGTACTGTAAATGTACTGTACTGTACTGTAAATGTATAATGTATTTATATTATTCACATGTGAATATCGCTGTATAATAGACTGTATTTATATTATTCACATGTGAATAATGCTGTATAATAGACTGTATTTATATTATTCACATGTGAATAATGCTGTATAATAGAGTGTATTTATATTATTCACATATGAATAATGCTGTATAATGGACTGTATTTATATTATTCACATGTGAATAATGCTGTATAATAGACTGTATTTATATTATTCACATGTGAATAATGCTGTATAATAGACTGTAATTATATTATTCACATGTGAATAATGCTGTATAATAGACTGCATTTATATTATTCACATGTGAATAATCCTGTATAATAGACTGTATTTATATTATTCACATGTGAATAATGCTGTATGATAGACTGTATTTATATTATTCACATGTGAATAATTCTGTATAATAGACTGTATTTATATTATTCACATGTGAATAATGCTGTATAATAGAGTATATTTATATTATTCACATATGAATAATGCTGTATAATGGACTGTATTTATATTATTTACATGTGAATTATGCTGTATAATAGACTGTATTTATATTATTCACATGTGAATAATGCTGTATAATAGACTATATTTATATTATTCACATGTGAATAATGCTGTATAATAGACTGTATTTATATTATTCACATATGAATAATGCTGTATAATAGACTGTCTTTATATTATTCACATGTGAATAATGCTGTATAATAGACTGTATTTATATTATTCACATGTGAATAATGCTGTATAATAGACTGTATTTATATTATTCACATATGAATAATGCTGTATAATAGACTGTATTAATTATTATTATTTACATGTGAATAATGCTGTATAATAGAGTGTATTTATATTATTCACATATGAACCGGCGCTCGCGAATTTTACTCCAAACATTTAAGTTTAATAATGTAAGGAGAAAGTTTGCAATTAATTTAACAAGTGCATATCTGGAGTAACTAGCCGGTGCGCTGTTACAAAGACGAGATGGCGCCCAAGGCTGATTATAGCGAACTTAAAAAGTCAATCGACACTCTGATCGAGGAAGTTGCTACGATCAAGGAGCAGCAGAAAACCATCATGGCCCTTGTTGTGCAGCTGGATCAGATGAGGGCTGACAATCTGGAGAAAGATAAGAAAATCGCAATCCTGGAGAACAGAGTTGCTGATATTGAGCAGTACACGCGGGTCAATGATGTGATCATCACCGGACTTAGCATCAAACCCCGGTCTTACGCACGAGCAGTAAACCCAGCGAATGGAGAGGAGCCGGCGGAGTTGGATATCATTTCAATGGAGCGACAGGTGGCGGTATTCATGCAGTCCAAGGACATACAACTGGACTGTAACAGTATCGAAGCATGTCACCTTTTGCCCAGGAGAGGAACAAACGACAAGCCGAGCGTAGTCCTGAGATTTGTAAACAGAAAGCACAAGATCGCGTTGCTAAAACAGGGAAGAAAGCTAAAAGGAACAAACGTGTATATGAACGACCATTTGACCAAACGAAATGCTGATGTAGCCCGAAAAGCACGCCAAATGAGGAGAGAGAAGAAAATTCTACAAACTTGGACTGCGAACTGTAAAGTATTCATCAAACTCAACGGTACTCCGGAGAACGCCAAAGTGCTGGTGATTAGAAACATTGAGGATCTGAACGAATATGACGTTTGAACTGGACTGTAAGGTAAAAGTGATTAAACACAATCATGACACACATTGACAATACGCAAGATGACACTAGCCACATAATTCAGTTGGTAAGTGAATATGACAATGTACAGTTGAAAGCATCTCAATACACTGAGCACCACCTACAAGACTTGGAACATGATATAGACCCGGACAATAATTTCCTCCTCAATATCAATGAGAACTGCTGCTACTACACCAATGAACAGTACAACCAGAATATTATTACTAAAGGCAAATTGTCCATTATCCATTTTAATAGTAGAAGCCTAAACAGGAATTTCAAGGACATCAAGGACTATTTACACACCTTTTCTCAACCATTTAACATAATTGCAGTATCTGAAACTTGGATTAACAGTGAAAAAGTGACAGATTTTGAACTGGATGGTTATGACTTTATTAATATGAGTAGACAAAACAAGGGGGGTGGAGGGGTGGCAATCTATGTGGATAACACCTTGAGATTCAAACGTCTGGATGATATGACAACTGTGGTTGATAACCTACTTGAATGTCTAACAGTTGAAATGTGTATGGAAAAAAGTAGAAATGTCATTATTAGTTGTATATACAGATCGCCAGGTACAAGCATTGAATGTTTTACAGATTGGATGGAATGCTTGTTTTCAAAGAAGAGTAATGTTAATAAAGCTGTCTTCATTTGTGGAGACTTTAATATTGACATGTTAAATCCCAGTAAAAATAATGATATAGATAATTTCATTGACACAATGTACAGTATGAGTCTATATCCCAAAATCACCAGACCCAGTCGAATTACGTCCCACTCTGCCACTCTAATCGACAACATATTCACTAATGATATTGAGAATAAGACCGTAAGTGGGCTATTGATCAAAGATATCACTGACCACCTCCCAGTTTTTCTGATATTTAATGGAAACTACAGGACAAAAAAATTAGAAAAGCCAACCCAATACAGAAGAACGAGATCAGAGGAATCTATTAGTTCATTTAAACATGATTTACTGGAGCAGAATTGGGATGTAATTTATGAAAATGGTGATGTTAATAGCGCTTACAATATATTCTTGAGAATATTTAGGTCAGTATATGATAAAAATTGCCCAATAAAAGAATGCACCAGTAAAAGAAAATATACTAATTGTCCTTGGATCACAAAGGGATTGCAAAATGCTTGCAAAAAGAAAAACACTCTTTACAGAGAATTTATAAGATTGAAAACAAAAGAAGCAGAAAATAAATATAAAAAATATAAAACCAAATTAACTCATATTATAAGGTCAAATAAGAGAGAGTATTATAAGAAATTACTAGATGATAATAAAAACAATATCAAAGGAATATGGAATTTATTAAACAGTATTATAAGAAACAGTACCTCTTCAATTAACTATCCAACGTATTTCACGAATGATGGTAAAGAAAATGATAATATGGAAGATGTGGCTAATGCCTTCAATAAATTCTTTGTAAGTATTGGACCCGAACTTGCAAAAAAAATCCCAGATCCACGGACAACTGGTAAAAATATGGAGGGATTGTTGGAGAGAAATCCCAATTCTATGTTTTTAAATGCAGTGGGTGAAGAAGAAGTGTTGGATATTGTAAACAAATGTAAGAACAAAATGTCCACTGACTCCAATGACATTAGTATGGCATTGGTAAAAAAGGTCATTACAGGGATATCAAAACCATTAACATATATCTGTAATTTGTCATTTCAAACCGGCGCATTTCCAAATGAAATGAAAATAGCTAAAGTTATACCTCTGTTTAAAACTGGGAGCAAGCACCACTTCACAAACTATAAACCCGTCTCTTTACTTCCACAATTCTCTAAAATATTAGAAAAACTATTTAATAACAGGTTAGATGCATTTATAGAAAAACATAAATTACTCTCTGACTGTCAATATGGGTTTAGATCAAACAGATCTACATCAATGGCAATAGTTGAAACAATGGAGGAAATCACAAATGCCATAGAAAAGAAACAATATGCAATGGGAATATTTATTGATCTAAAAAAAGCATTTGACACAATTAACCACGATATATTAATCAATAAAATGGAAAAGTATGGAATTAGGGGAGTTGTACTAGATTGGCTTAAAAGTTACTTAAATAAGAGACAACAGTTTGTGAAGTTGGGGGATTGCTGTTCATCGTGTTTGGATATTGTTTGTGGTGTCCCCCAGGGGTCAGTGTTGGGGCCAAAACTGTTCATCCTATATATCAATGATATATGTAAAGTGTCTAAATTATTGAAATTAGTGTTATTTGCTGATGACACTGATATTTTTTGTTCAGGGGATGACTTAAATCAATTGCAAGAAGTCATTATGGAAGAAATGAGTAAACTAAAAACTTGGTTTGACTACAATAAATTGTCATTAAACCTGACTAAGACTAAGTTAATGCTGTTTGGAAAGAGGACACATAAAACAAAGGTGCAGATACAAATAGATGGGGTGGATATTGAAAGGGTTTTTGAAATAAAATTCCTTGGAGTTACAATTGACGATCAAATTAACTGGAAATCACATATAAAACATGTACAATCTAAGCTGTCAAGAAGCATCTCAGTAATAAATAAAGCAAAGCAGGTTCTGGATCACAAATCACTCCACATTCTTTACTGTTCATTAGTTTTACCATACTTAACCTACTGTGTGGAAGTCTGGGGGAATAATTATAAAAGCTCATTAAATTCAATAACTACACTTCAGAAAAGAGCTGTACGCATCATCAACAAGGTTGGATATCTGGACCATACTCACTCACTATTCTTACAGTCAAAAATATTAAAATTTAATGATATTATTTTGTATCAAACTGCACAAATAATGTATAAAGCCAAAATAAATAAACTCCCGGGAAGCATTCAAAAATTGTTCAGCATACGAGAGGGCGGTTATAATTTAAGGGGGAATTTAAATTTCAAAATGCTTAGTTATAGAACGACCATTAAAAGTTTTTGTATTTCAATTTGTGGAGTGAAATTATGGAATGGTTTGAATGTGTAGTTAAAGCAATGTCCAAACATAAACCAGTTTAAAAAGAAGTATAGGTACATGGTATTCCAGAGGTACAGAGATGAAGAAGGGCTTTGATATTGGCTTGTTTATGTTACAGAAGAGTGTGGGGCTGCCCATTGAGGCAGTGGTGTTGCTGTGGTGGCATGATACCATTTCCATGATCACTAGTGGTAATGGTGTGGCTATGTATGTGTGTAGTGTGCATATGTATGTATATATCTATAATTTATGTATATACAAGTTCATTAAGTTTGTACATTGAGTGAACAGGTAGTTCTAACTCAGAGTAATTTATGATTTAAAGAAAAGGGGTGGGATTAAATAAGTGTAAACTTCTTCTCACTCCTTTTCAAATATGTAAAAAAAAAAAAAAGAAAAAGAAAGTCCAATGCTCATTTGTTTTTCTTTTTTCTTTTCCATTGTTTTCATTTTATTATAATGTCTGTTAAGGCTATAGCACTGTATTGGATCAGGTTTGCTCTTGTTTTTATGCATATTTGAAATAAAAATATATCAATCAATCAATCAATCAATCAATCAATCAATAATGCTGTATAATGGACTGTATTTATATTATTCACATGTGAATAATGCTGTATAATAGACTGTATTTATATTATTCACATGTGAATAATGATGTATAATAGACTGTATTTATATGATTCACATGTGAATAATGCTGTATAATAGACTGCATTTATATTATTCACATGTGAATAATATAAATACAGTCTATTATACATCATTATTCACATGTGAATAATGCTGTATAATAGACTGTATTTATATTATTCACATGTGAATAATGCTGTATAATAGACTGTATTTATATTATTCACATGTGAATAATGATGTATAACAGACTGTATTTATATTATTCACATGTGAATAATCCTGTATAATAGACTATGTTTATATTATTCACATGTGAATAATGCTGTATAATAGACTGTATTTAAATTATTCACATGTAAAAAATACCTAAGTGTTTATTGTCTATTGTGTGCGAACTGTGGTGCTGAATTTCCCCCAGGGATCAATAATGTACTTTCTATTCTATTCTATCCTAAAACCACACTAAACAACAACGACAAACGCATTTTGGAAGAATATTTGCACACTACAGAACAAATTCCCAGAATTCCCTGCAGCACTAACTCTTCCGGGAGGCTGCAATATAAACAAACGCCATTGTTGGATATACACCCAACATCCACTGTAATGATGCCACGTACAATAGCGTATCTAGTCGATACTACTATGATTACATCGATATTTTTTAACATCACAAAATCATCTTTCGTTTAAAAAAAAAAAATTATATTATGTTTATAAACTCAGGAATTATTTCCCTGGACACATGAGGACTTTGGATATGACCAATGTCTGATACTGTAACTACTTGGTATCAGATTGATACCTAAATTTGTGGTATCATCCAAAACAAACAGAAGAATAAGTGATTATTACATTTTAACAGAAGTGTAGATAGAACATGTTAAAAGAGAAAATAAGCAGATATTAACAGTACATGAACAAGTAGATTAATAATTCATTTTCTACCACTTGTCCTTAATTTGTCACACTTTTATTATTATTATTTTTATTTTTATTTAGGAAATTTTTACTTTTTATTCGACCCCTTTTACCGTATTGCTTTTGCACTATCTTGTTCAGCTCATTAATTGTTTATGTTCTTTGTTTTTTGTTTGTTTGTTTTTTTGTTTGTTTTTTGCTCAATGCTTTTTTAACCTGTAAAGCACTTTGGTTCAATTTAAAAGTTGTCGTAAATGTGCTATATAAATAAAGTTGACTTGACTTGACTTGACTAATAATTTTGACAAAATAATAGGTGTATAAATGACACAATATGTTACTGCATACGTCAGCAGACTAATTAGGAGCCTTTGTTTGTTTACTTACTACAAAAGACAAGTTGTCTAGTATGTTCACTATTTTATTTAAGGACAAAATTGAAGCAATTTGTTAAAATAAAGCCAATAATGATTTTTTTTGTGGTCCCCTTTGTTTAGAAAAGTATCAAAAAGTACAGAAAAGTACAGAAAATGTTTTGGTACCGGTACCAGTACCAAAATATTGGTATTGGGACAACACTAATACACACATACCGAGTACCCACTGGCAGAAATGTAGATCGGCGCCTATGTGTTCTAGCAACACCCAGTACCCATTTTAGCCAGCCAACATACTCGCTACGAACAATGGGAGACCGAGCTTTCTGCTCCGCCGCTCCCAGTCTGTGGAACGCTCTCCCTGACCACCTGAGGGTACCACAGACTGTGGATGCTTAAAAAAAAAGCGTAAAAACCCTTCATTTAAAAAAAAAAACTTTGTTTTAGATATAAGCATGCTCGTTCTAGTTTTTATTTTATTTTTTAATTTTTATTATCTTTGTATTTATTTTTAATACACTGTAGCACTTTGAGGTTGTTTGCTCAATGGAAAGTGCTTTTTACAAATAAAATCTATTATTATTATTATTATTATTTTTGGGTTCACTTGACGTGTGCATGTTAACATCATCATGCAGCTGCTGCCAGAATGAAAAGCATCTGCTGATAAAAGCATGACAAAGTGTTTGCCCCACCGAACACTGTGACAGTCAAGCTAATCCCAATGAACGCGGCGTTTGTTCGATAGCAAATCTGTTTGACGTGCACATCTGCTTTGTAGCGCTGACTGCATTCTCCGCTTCTGCACGCCTAAAAGGTGTGGCTGGGGGCCAAAAACCTCTGATCGGGTTCCCGGCCAAAATAAAGGCAACAGGATTTTGGTGATTGCCTCCTTGTGGTTTTGCAACCGGAGGAAGCCACAGAGACTTGGCAGTGTGTCGTCATCGAGCCTCCAGCTCCTGCAATCAAGTGTAAGTCCTCATCTATTCCTGCCTCTTCTTGTCACGGCTGCTCTTAGATCAGTGTTTTTCAACCTTTTTTGAGCCAAGGCACATTTTTTGCGTTGAAAAAGTCCAGAGGCACACCCACCACCAGCAGAAATCATTAAAAAAACGAACCTCAGTTAACAGTAAAAAGTCATTGTCATATATGTTGGATACGACTTTAAACCATAACCAAGCATGCATCAATCTTATGTTATTTTCATTTATTATGCGCCCCCCAATCAACTGTTACATCAGCCCGGGGTGCAGCCCGAGTGGAGAAAAAAAAAAAAAAAAAAAAAAAAAAAAAAAAAATATATATATATATATATATATATATATATATATATATATATATATATATATATATATATATATAAATTAAAATATATATATATATATATATATATATATATATAAAAAATTAATTATTTTTTTGTGAAGTGAAGTGAATTATATTTATATAGCGCTTTTCTCTAGTGACTCAAAGCGCTTTACATAGTGAAACCCAATATCTAAGTTACATTAGATATTGTAACTTAGATTATATATATATATATATATATATATATATATATATATATATATATATATATATATATATATATATATATATATAGCTCTTGTCTCGAAGTAGGTGTACTGTCACCACCTGTCACATCACACCCTGACTTATTTTGAGTTTTTTGCCGTTTTCCTGTGTGTAGTGTTTTAGTTCTTGTCTTGCGCTCCTATTTTGGTGATTTTTTCTCTTTTTTTGGTATTTTCCTGTAGCAGTTTCATGTCTTCCTTTGAGCGATATTTCCCGCATCTACTTTGTTTTAGCAATCAAGAATATTTCCGTTGTTTTTATCCTTCTTTGTGGGGACATTGTCGATTGTCATGTCATGTTGGGATGTACATTGTGGACGCCGTCTTTGCTCCACAGTAAGTCTTTGCTGTCGTCCAGCATTCTGTTTTTGTTTACTTTGTAGCCAGTTCAGTTTTAGTTTCGTTCTGCATAGCCTTCCCTAAGCTTAGGGGAACTCACCTTTTGTTTATTTTTGGTTTAATCATTAGACGCCTTTTTACCTGCACCCTGCCTCCCGCTGTTTCTGACATCGACAAAGCAATTAGCTACCGGCTGCCACCTACTGATATGGAAGAGTATTACACGGTTACTCTGCTGAGCTCCAGACAGCACCGACACTCAACAACAACACATCATTTGCAGACTATAATTACTGGTTTGAAAAAAATATTTTGAACCCAAGTAGGTGAAATTAGATAATCTCCCACGGCACACCAGACTGTATCTCACGGCACACTCTCAGAGTGAACCTAATCTCAGCCCATGTTTCTCCCCTCTCGTGGCTTTTCCGTGCACTTTGCACCACGACGAGTTCAGGAGTTAAGTCCTCGGATGAGCTCAAGTCTGTATGGGATGATGTCGGTCCGTTTATAGTAGCACAACCACCTGGCGCACATGTTGGACCGCGAAACACAGATTTCATGTTGAGACACATTCACCTGCGGTCGTGGTACGTTTAGCCTCTTTTATGTACAGTCGTGGTCAAAAGTTGACATACACCTGTAAAGAACATAATGTCATGGCTGTCTTGAGTTTCCAATCATTTCTACAACAGAACTTTCCTCCAGAAGGTTTTATTTTTGTCCATGTGATGTCAGATGAAACAAAACCCAGCAATATGTTTGGAGGAGAAAAGGTGAGGCCTTTAATCCCAGGAACACCAGACCTACCGTCAAGCATGGTGGTGGTAGTATTATGCTCTGGGCCTGTTTTGCTGCCAATGGAACTGGTGCTTTACAGAGAGTAAATGTGACAATGAAAAAGGAGGATTACCTCCAAATTCTTCAGGACAACCTAAAATCATCAGCTCGGAGGTTGGGTCTTGTGCGCAGTTGGGTGTTCCAACAGGACAATGACCCCAAACACACGTCAAAAGTGGTAAAGGAATGGCTAAATCAGGCTAGAATGAAGGTTTTAGAATGGCCTTCCCAAAGTCCTTACTTAAACGTGTGGACAATGCTGAAGAAACAAGTCCATGTCAGAAAACCAACACATTTAGCTGGACTGCACCAATTTTGTGAAGAGGAGTGGATTGCACAGATCAGAATTTCGAGTCCTCTTCAAAAGTCTGTTTAGTGTTATCCAGCATGTTGCCTCAGTGATCAGTGAAAGGACCCTAGTGGCACGGAAGTGACAGCCCGCGACATGTCGTCATTTGGACTTTTTGCTACATTTAATTGTCTTGTTTGTGCCAAAAAAAAAAAAAAAAAAAAAGTCTTTCGACCGAGTGTTTCTTGAGGTCACATGTCATTCAGCCCTTGCTTCCCCCTCCCGTTTCCCCTCTTGGATCTTAATCCAGGCCGGCATATGGTTGCATTTAGAAAAAAGGGAACTCGTAAAAGCAGGGCTTAGTGAAACAAAATTGCTCATTGAGAGATTTTAAGTATTCTTCTACGAAAGTGAGAGCGTGTTGTAATAATGCTCAACATGCAAACCTACTCTTAATTTGGACATTCTTACTTGACTTCCTTACTGTTAGTATAGTACTGTTTACTGATCTATATTGTGCTTTTTTTTTTGTCTTTTATTTTTTTACGTTTCTATTTAGCAATCCGTTCTTCTGCAATATGGACACAATTCACTGGATAGCCAATCAAATACATATTTATTACTATGGTTTTCAGAAGGTTGAAGCCCAGCAGGCACAAGACATTGATACAATGTTGATTTAACGTACTTGATGTCTGACCTTGGATCCACGTTGTTGGTTGGGAAATTACCAAAGATCAATGGTCGAATCAACGTCACAACCTGACATTGAATAAACGTTGTCAAAAAGCATGTTGTTTCAATGTTGTATTTGTGTTGTAGAATATTGGTTGGGAAATGACCAAAATTCAATGGTCAAGTCAAGGTCACAACCCGACATTAAATAAACGTCATCAAAAAGCATGTTGTTTCAACGTTGTATTTAGAATAGGATAGGTCTTTATTGTCTTTGCACAAGTACAACGAAACTATGTTTTCAGCACAAACTCGTTCAAGATGAGACAAACAAACAGTGTACAGGGTTACAGAACAGGAACGCTGATGGCTCGCCAAAGACGCTCCGTAAAAGATAAGAAAAAAGTAAAACGCTGGGGAAGAAGATTAGTAAAAAAATACAATCTAGACTGGGCTCCTAAGGGGTCCGAGTCTGGAGTGGGAAAAAATTTCCATGCAATGCACACATAAACACGTTACATTTAACCACGACAACTCGCAATAGAGGGGTGGGGAGTTGGGGCCCTGGAGGTCGACTGCTGCTATGAAGCGCTGCCAGCCGTCCATCACCCCGAGGGGAAACAAGCGGCGGTGAAGGCGTGGGGTGGGGCAGGTGGGGTTTGTGTGTATGTGCCCAATTGTCTCGGGTGTGATGATGTAATGTTCATAGACTGGGGCCAATCTGCATGCAAGCATTTGTGTTGGTTGGGAAATGAATACATTTCAATGGTCAAATCAACGTCAGAACCTCATTGAATAAACGTTTCAACATAAGGTTTGAGTATTTGTGTCGTAGAATATTGGTTGGGAAATGACCGAATTTCAATGGTCAAATCAACTTCAGAACCCAACATTGATTGAACGTCGTCAAAAGGCATGTTGTTTCAACGTTGGATTTGTGTTGTTGAATATTGGTTGGGAAATGACCAAATTTCAATGGTCAAATCAACATCAAAACCCAACATTAAATAAACGTTGTCAAAAAGCATGTTGTTTCAATGTTAGGTTTGAGTATTTGTGTTGTAGAATATTGGTTGGGAAATGACACAAAATTTCAATGGTCAAATCAACATCAGAACCTAACATTGAATAAACGTCATCAAAAAGCATGTTGTTTCAACGTTAGCTTTGTGTTGTAGAATATTGGTTGGGAAATGACCAAAATTCAATGGTCAAATCAACGTCAGAACTAAACATTGATTAAATGTTGTCAAAAAGCATGTTGTTTCAATGTTAGGTTTGAGTATTTGTGTTGTAGGTTATTGGTTGGGAAATGAACAAATTTCAACGGTCAAATCAACGTCAGAACCCAACATTGAATAAATGTTAAAAAGCATGTTGTTTCAACGTTGTATTTGTGTTGTAGAATATTGGTTGGAAAATGACCAAAATTCAAGTCAAATCAATGTCAGAACCATACTTGCCAACCCTCCCGATTTTTCCGGGAGACTCCCGAATTTCAGTGCCCCTTCCAAAAATCTCCCGGGGCAACCATTCTCCCGAATTTCTACCGGTCAACAATATTAAAGGCGTGCCGTGATGGCACTGCCTTTAGCGTCCTCTACAACCTGTTGACACGTCCACTTTTTCACCATTCCAACAGTGTGCCGGCCCAATCATATGTTGTATGCGGTTTCTACAGACACACGAAAGTGACTGCAAGGCATACTTGGTCACCAGTCATACAGGTCACACTGAGTGTGGCCGTATAAACAGCTTTAACACTGTTACAAATATGCGCCACACTGTGAATCCACACCAAACAAGAATGACAAACACATTTCGGGAGAACATCCGTACCGTAACACAACATAAACACAACAGAACAAATACCCAGAACCCCTTGCAGCACTAACTCTTCCGGGCTACAATATACACCCCCGCTACCACCAAACCCCGCTCTCCAACCCCGCCCACCTCCGAATTGGAAGGTCTTAAGGTTGGCAAGTATGGTCAGAACCCAACATTGAATAAACGTCCAAAAGCATGTTGTTTCGACGTTAGGTTTGAGTATTTGTGTTGTAGAATATTGGTTGGGAAATGACCAAAATTCAATGGTCGAATCAACGTCAGAACCCAACATTGATTAAACGTTGTCATGTTGTTTCAACGTTATGTTTGATTTGCTAATTCAACAAGTTCTCAACGTTGATTTAATGTCTGGTGCCTGCTAGGAGGAGATAAGAATAAAAATTTTTTGGGACAAAAGAGTAATACTAATTATAAAAAAAGAAAATACAAATATGGATAATCTACACAAATAATGTAGCATTGCAATATTGCCAGAAAACCAAACTTTTAAAAACATTTTTTTTTATTAAAATCGTGCATTACTTTTTCCAAGATAAAAACTCAGCAGAATAGTTCTAAAAAAAAACATTAACATAATTTAATGGGGGAAAAAAATAGTAGTGGTACATAAAATCATATTATAAAAATATAATATTATGAAGTTAGATTATTTTAAAAATAGTAGATTGCAAGAAAAAAAATAAAAATTCTAAGAAGAAAAGTCATGATTTAGAAAAAAATGAAGACTAATCAACTATTCCCTTTTTGGTAGCTCTTGTAATACATAGCGTCCTCCACAAGGGGGCAGTGCAGCTTCCTGTCAGTGATACCTGTCCAAAAGCTCACGTTGGCCCTTTTAGTGCTCACAATGACACAAATGAAGTCAATTGTTGCTGGTAAACAACCTGTGGTGTGTTTGCTTCAGTATTTACGCTCTGAAGCCGCACTTCCATGTGCTTTTCATACTTGGGGAATGTTTCCATGCACGGATTCCACGAGGAGGCAAAGTCTTTGGTCTTCTTTTCATAGGAGACACAAAGCTGGACCCGCGCCAACTGGAACTGTGCCTGGTCTTCACGTCTTGAAGTAGCTTCCAGTGGTGCCAGACAAAAAGCTTCTAATGCTCCCCTGATGACACGCTACCATGTTTACGCCTCATTTCCCCCGCATAGATATCAGATCTTGTTTTCTTCTTCTTCTTTGGCCTTTAGCGTGCCTGGGATGGAAGATGGAGTGTGTGTGCGTGTGTGTGTGTGTGTGTGTGTGTGTGTGTGTGTGTGTGTGTGTGTGTGTTCATGTATTTCTACCCTTCTTGAGACATCAACAAGGAAAAGTACCTTCCGGTGAACAAGTCAGGACATAAATCATGGTCCCAATACTGGAAACCATTGCATCTAATAGAGAGCCAAATACTCGATTCTGTGAACATTGCTCCAAAGTCAGGATTTTTTTTTTTGATTTAATGTGCATACAAAAGTAAACATTGCCAGGTGCAAAGGCAGCAATATGTGATAAAACAAGACGGCAGCTAAAGAAGGACTTCCTATTCATCCCCGAAAAAACCCGCCAGGTGAACAGCGGATTTTACGACTTCCGGTGCTAACGTAAGACAACCCGCGTCCCATATGTGACCATAGGATGAACAAATACACTACGATACTAAGACTATAGTGGCCATTAACAGTTGGCTTCTACAGCTGGGTTGCCCAAAGTGCGGCACAGGGGCCATCTGTGGTCCGTGAATCCTTTGTCATCGGCCTTAAGCACATTACAAAAAACAAAAGATAGAGAGCTCATTTGCACCCCTGGTGGTGAAATCTATCAAAATTAAGGTGGTCCCAAAAAGGAGGGATTTTACAAATTGACTGTGTGTCGGTTTTAAAGGTGCGCCCCCTCTGGTCAACATATGAAATAACAAGTGTGTGTAAAAATTTGAGGTGCTCCCCCTCTGGCCAACATATGTAATAACAAGTGTGTGTAAGAAATTGAAATGCGCCCCCTTTGGCCAAAATTAATTAAAAAATTTTTAAAAAAAAATGTGTATATAGAGACATACTGTAATAACTTAAAGTAAATAATGAAGATTAAAAACTGATTACAAGCAAAACATTCCCCCCAAAAATAGATTAACTAATCTTTTTTCTTATGAATGTGGGAACAATTTCTTATATTCTTTGTTTCTGTAATATTGCAATATTTTCCTCGTAAAGTTATTACCTTTTTATGTAAAATGATTATGTTTTAATGCAAAATGGTGACATTTGTCATATAAAAATCTGACTTTTATCACAATATTGCCAATTTTTGTTGTTGTTCTTATAAAAAAAAGTGACATTTTTTGAGTAAAATTATGACTTTTGTCATAATTTTGCCAAGTAAAATTTGGATTATTAGTATAATATGGCCAAAATGTTCAAGTTTTCTTATAAAATTGTGACTTTTGTCGAGTAACAATACGACTCTTTTCTTGTAAAATTGCGACTGTTATTGAGTAAAATTCCTACTTTTATCATAATATTGCACAAATGTTCACTTTTTCTTGTAAAATTTTTACTTGCGTTGAGTAAAATTACAACTTTTATTATAATACTGCCAAAATTCCAAGTTTTTCTTGTGAAATTGTCACCTTTTTCTTGTAAAATTCCAACTCATTTTTCACAACAAGCTTTTTTATATTTGCATAGTGCACACCCCGCGACCCCACTAGGGACAAGCGGTAGAAAATGGATGGATGGATAGTATGTATATATTATTAATGTTGTAAATACACATCTTTATATATCTAGAAAGGCTGGTCCTAAAGAGGTAGGCATTATTCTGAGGTCTCAAGAAGGTAATAAATACAAGAGTGTGTGTGTGTGTGTGTGTACGTGTGTGTGTGTGTGTGTGTGTGTGTGTGTCCTGAAGATTGGCACTTTCAGACTTTGTGGCTTGTGACCCCTCACTTTAAAGGGGAACTGCACTTTTTGGGGGGAATTTTGCCCATCATTCACAATCCTTCGAAGAGGCAAGTATTTTTTATTATGCATTCTAATTTGTAATCATCGGCTCGTTCTAGAAGGCTTGCAATGGTGTTAATAGGAGTAATGAATTTTGCCTCTAATTCACTCAAAGGAAACATCCAAAAAAGCGCCGACAATACTCTATTTACATCTCATGTTTTGAGTATTAACCAAGTATCAGCATTATTTTTATTACAAAAGCTAACACCAAGGAACTACTTTTAGCGGCGCCGTGATCACAGAGACGAACTAGTTTGTACAGCTGCAGTGTTGACGTACTGAGCTGCTCACCAGGATAGTAGAAGGATGTGGCCGTACACCAAGAATAGTGTAACATTCAACTTATACCCCGGGATGGCGAGAAATACTTTTTTTTAACCCCCCGTGTGGATTATAATTAATGAACTTGTATGGAGGTTAATTTGTGTATTTATTACAACAGCTTTTTTTTAATGCTGAATATATGTAACTGAATTTTTTGCGTTTCAAATTTTGTGAACTGAATTTATGCCGACAATTTCATTGGGAAAAAATTGTTAGCAAATTGCGTGTTTTAAAATTCAGTGTAAAAAAAAATCAGTGTATAACATTCAGTTGGTATAAATTCAGTGTATAAAAATTCAGTGCAAGAAAATTCAGTGTTTAAAAATTCAGTGTTTAAAAATTCAGTGTAAAAAAAAATCAGTGTTTAAAAAACCAGCGCAGAAAAATGTGTTGCTTCAAAACGAAACAGAATTTTAATATACCAAATGTTTATGCATTTAATTTTTTTTACACTGGAGTTTTAAAAACGGAATATTAATATACTGCATTTTTATGCACTGCATTTTCAAACACTGAAATTTTATACACCAAATTTTTAAATACTGAATTTTTATACACTGAACTTTTGATTACTGAATTGTTCAACACTTAATTTTTTTACACTGAATTTTAAAAACACAGAGTTTTTTTTAAACCAAATTTTTTTATACTGAATTTTTTGCGTTTGAATTCAGTGGCAAAATTCATGGTATTCATGGCAAAATTGTAATTGAAAAAAAATTATTTGAAAATGTGTTTAAAAATTCAGTGTATAAAAATTCAGTGTAAGAAAATTCAGTGTTTAAAAATTCAGTGTAAAAAAAATCAGTGTTTAAAAAACCAGCGCAGAAAAATGTGTTGCTTCAAAACGAAACAGAATTTTAATATACCAAATTTTTATGCATTTAATTATTTTTACACTGGATTTTTAAAAACTGAATATTAATATACTGCATTTTTATGCACTGCATTTTCAAACACTGAAATTTTATACACCAAATTTTTAAATACTGAATTTTTATACACTGAACTTTTGATTACTGAATTGTTCAACACTTAATTTTTTTACACTGAATTTTAAAAACACAGAATTTTTTTTACACCAAATTTTTTTATACTGAATTTTTTTGCGTTTGAATTCAGTGGCAAAATTTATGGAATTTATGGCAAAATTGTAATAGAAAAAAAATTGTTTGAAAATGTGTTTGAAAATTCAGTGTATAAAAATGACTTTTTAAACACTGAACTTTTATACACTGAATTTATAAACACTGAACTTTTAAACACAACATTTTTAGACACGTCATTTTTATGCAGCAAATGTTTCTAAACTGAATTGCTATTCACTGAATTTATAACAAACGCATTTAGCTAACAAATTTATTTTCAATGAAATTGTCAGCAAAATTTTATAATAAAAAAATCAGTTCACAAAATTCAAACGCAAACAATTCAGTTACAGAAATTCAGTGTATAAAAAAAAAAGCTTCAGTAATAACCTTACTTAACCTCCATAAACCTGTTTTCAAACATATGTCCAATATGAACACAATATTGTGCTTTTTCAGTGATTTTCTTGTTCATTTTTTTCCCCCAAGCCAATTCGGAGAACAAAATACAGAAACATGATTAATCTATAATCAAATAAAAAGCTATTTTAATTTATTTTTTATTTTATTGAATTTCTTTTTCCATTACAAACATTTTCTCTGATACAAAAACCCCAAATATGTCATACCACCTATACAAATGTAAAAACACCAAATTGTCGTTATTGTCTGTGATAGTCGCAGAACGTCCAGACCCGTCTAAAACCGTTCTCTGTCCTTCTTCATGGACGTCAAGCCGAGGTCAAGCTGATGTGGTTTTTCCAAGAACATAAGCACTGGTTTATTGTCCGTTTGTGGGCCACGAGCGAACCATCTGTTGTCTTTTCCTCACACTTTTCATCTCTTTAATTCGCAGGCCTCCTTTGTTTAGACGAGAGGTCGACACGGCTTTTACCCGGTGGACTTTCTACGGCGGTGGCGTTCTCTGGCTCCTTATCGCACGCACTCACCCCCAGCGTCCTCTACAGTGGACATTTGTGTTTTGCATAACGGGGCCAATTCCCCCCAGCCCCTTGCCAAAATAAATATACACCAAAATGATTCTCAGAAGGATATCTAAAAATAGACGCATACGTTCAAACCCAGAAAAGTGCGTACGCCAGTAAAAAATCAAGTGCGTTAAAGTGTGCACACGGACAAAGCCAAGCACATTTCTTCGTCACATTGCAATCGACATGGAATTTGATCTCAGGAATTGGCTTGACGTGGCACACCCAGACCACGCCCCCTTTTTAGTATTGTCTGAAATATTTTATTTTATTTTATTTTATTTTATTTTATTTTATTTTATTTTGTTTTATTTTATTTTGTTTTATTTGATTTAATTCTCTTTTATTTTGTTTTGTTTTGTTTTATTTTATTTTATTATTATTTTTGTTTTGTTTTGTTTTGTTTTGGTTTGGCAGTTTTGGCCAACCCGCCACATTTTCAATCCAATTTGTCCCAGCAGCACTCAAACGCAACATAACTGTCTAAGTAATTAAATAAAATATGGATTACATTATAGATTTTTCTTCACTGACGGCCATGAAGCAAATAGTTTTCATTAAACACAGGCAAAGACACTTAAATGGTGTGTTGTTGTTTGTGCTGTGGCGCCACCTTTTGGACAAGTTCGCTCACTGCAGGTGCTGCTGGGTGAGTGTGAATTCCTTGTGTTTACAGCTTTGAACCGGAAGTACACGTGCCTGACTTTTTGACACTTGGAAAAAATAGACTCTTTGACTCTTAGAAAAAAATCACGATTTTTTGCCAAAAAAATCCAGACTTTTTGACACTTAGAAAAAATCCAGACTTTTTGAGAAAAAAAATTCAGACTTTTTGACACTTGGAAAAAATCCAGACTTTTTGACAAAAAATAGCCCGACTTTTTCACAAAAAAAGCCAGACTTTTGACACTCAGAGAACAATCACGGCTTTTTAACACTTAGAAAAAAATCCAGACTTTTTGACACTCAGAGAACAATCATGACTTTTTGACACTGAGAAAAAATCCAGACTTTTTGACAAAAAAAAAATCCATTGTTTTTGATTTTAAAAAAATGCTGACTTTTTGACACCCAGAGAAAAATCCCGATTTTTTGACACTTATAAAAATTCAGACTTTTTGACACATAGAAAAAATTCAGACTTTTTGACACATAGAAAAAATTCCGACTTTTTGACTCTTAGAAAAAATCACGACTTTTTGACTCTTAGAAAAAAATCACGATTTTTAAACAAAAAAATCCAGACTTTTTGACACTCAGAGAAAAATCCCGACTTTTTGACACCTAGAAAAAAATCCAGATTTTTTGACACTTAGAAAAAATCCAGACTTTTTGACACTTACAAAAAATCCCGATTTTTTGACACTTAGAAAAAATTAAGTTAAAGTACCAATGATTATCACACACACAAAAAATCCAGACTTTTTGACAAAACAATTCTGACTTTTTGACACTTAGAAAAAATACCGACTTTTTGACATTTGGAAAAAATACCGACTTTTGGACAAAAAAAATCCTGACTTTTTGACAAAAAAATTCCCGACTTTTTGACTCTTAGAAAAAATCCAGACTTTTTGGCACTTAGAAAAATCCAGACTTTTTGGCACTTAGAAAAAATCCAGACTTTTTGACCAAAAAAATTCAGACTTTTTGACACTTGGAAAAAATCCATACTTTTTGACCAAAAAAATCCATACTTTTTGACCAAAAAAATCCATACTTTTTGACCAAAAAAATCCATACTTTTTGACCAAAAAAATCCATATTTTTGACCAAACAAATCCATATTTTTGACCAAAAAAATCCATATTTTTGACCCAAAAAAATCCAGATTTTTTGACCAAAAAAATCCAGATTTTTTGACCAAAAAAAATCCAGACTTTTTGACACTTAAAAAAAATCCAGATTTTTTGAGAAAAAAAATTCACAACTTTTTGACACTTAGAAAAAATACAGACTTTTTGACCAAAAAAATTCAGACTTTTTGACACTTAGAAAAAATCCAGACTTTTTGACACTTAGAAAAAATCCAGACCTTTTGACCAAAAAAATCCAGAGTTTTTGACCAAAAAAATCCAGACTTTTTGACCAAAAAAATCCAGACTTTTTGACACTTAAAAAAAAATCCAGATTTTTTGAGAAAAAAAATTCACGACTTTTTGACACTTAGAAAAAATTCCGACTTTTTGACACTTAGAAAAAAATCCCAACTTTTTGACACTTAGAAAAAATCCCGACTTTTTGACACCCAGAAAAAAATCCCGATTTTTTGACCAAAAAAATTCAGACTTTTTGACACTTGGAAAAAATCCATACTTTTTGACCAAAAAAATCCATACTTTTTGACCAAAAAAATCCATATTTTTGACCAAAAAAATCCAGATTTTTTGACCAAAAAAATCCAGACTTTTTGACACTAAAAGAAAAAAATCCAGATTTTTGAGAAAAAAAATTCACGACTTTTTGACACTTAGAAAAAATTCAGACTTTTTGACCGAAAAAATTCAGACTTTTTGACAAAAAAAATTCAGACTTTTTGACACTTAGAAAAAATTAAGTTAAAGTACCAATGATTATCACACACACAAAAAATCCAGACTTTTTGACAAAACAATTCTGACTTTTTGACACTTAGAAAAAATACCGACTTTTTGACATTTGGAAAAAATACCGACTTTTGGACAAAAAAAATCCTGACTTTTTGACAAAAAAATTCCCGACTTTTTGACTCTTAGAAAAAATCCAGACTTTTTGGCACTTAGAAAAATCCAGACTTTTTGGCACTTAGAAAAAATCCAGACTTTTTGACCAAAAAAATTCAGACTTTTTGACACTTGGAAAAAATCCATACTTTTTGACCAAAAAAATCCATACTTTTTGACCAAAAAAATCCATACTTTTTGACCAAAAAAATCCATACTTTTTGACCAAAAAAATCCATATTTTTGACCAAAAAAATCCATATTTTTGACCAAAAAAATCCATATTTTTGACCCAAAAAAATCCAGATTTTTTGACCAAAAAAATCCAGATTTTTTGACCAAAAAAATCCAGACTTTTTGACACTTAAAAAAAATCCAGATTTTTTGAGAAAAAAAATTCACAACTTTTTGACACTTAGAAAAAATACAGACTTTTTGACCAAAAAAATTCAGACTTTTTGACACTTAGAAAAAATCCAGACTTTTTGACACTTAGAAAAAATCCAGACCTTTTGACCAAAAAAATCCAGAGTTTTTGACCAAAAAAATCCAGACTTTTTGACCAAAAAAATCCAGACTTTTTGACACTAAAAAAAAAATCCAGATTTTTGAGAAAAAAAATTCACGACTTTTTGACACTTAGAAAAAATTCAGACTTTTTGACCAAAAAAATTCAGACTTTTTGACACTTTGAAAAAATCCAGACCTTTTGACCAAAAAAATCCAGAGTTTTTGACCAAAAAAATCCAGACTTTTTGAGAAAAAAAATCCAGACTTTTTGACACTTAGAAAAAATTCCGACTTTTTGACACTTAGAAAAAATCCCGATTTTTTGACCCTTAGAAAAAATCCAGATTTTTTGACAAAAAAATTCCCGACTTTTTGGCACTTAGAAAAATCCAGACTTTTTGGCACTTAGAAAAAATCCAGACTTTTTGACCAAAAAAATTCAGACTTTTTGACACTTGGAAAAAATCCATACTTTTTGACCAAAAAAATCCATACTTTTTGACCAAAAAAATCCATACTTTTTGACCAAAAAAATCCATATTTTTGACCAAAAAAATCCATATTTTTGACCCAAAAAATCCAGACTTTTTGACCAAAAAAATCCAGACTTTTTGACACTTAAAAAAAAATCCAGATTTTTTGAGAAAAAAAATTCACAACTTTTTGACACTTAGAAAAAATCCAGACTTTTTGACCAAAAAAATTCAGACTTTTTGACACTTAGAAAAAATACAGACCTTTTGACCAAAAAAATCCAGAGTTTTTGACCAAAAAAATCCAGACTTTTTGACCAAAAAAATCCAGACTTTTTGACACTTAAAAAAAAAATCCAGATTTTTTGAGAAAAAAAATTCACGACTTTTTGACACTTAGAAAAAATTCCGACTTTTTGACACTTAGAAAAAAATCCCGACTTTTTGACACTTAGAAAAAATCCCGACTTTTTGACACCCAGAAAAAAATCCCGATTTTTTGACCAAAAAAATTCAGACTTTTTGACACTTGGAAAAAATCCATACTTTTTGACCAAAAAAATCCACACTTTTTGACCAAAAAAAATCCATATTTTTGACCAAAAAAATCCAGACTTTTTGACCAAAAAAATCCAGACTTTTTGACACTTAAAAAAAATCCAGATTTTTTGAGAAAAAAAATTCACGACTTTTTGACACTTAGAAAAAATCCAGACTTTTTGACCAAAAAAATTCAGACTTTTTGACACTTTGAAAAAATCCAGACCTTTTGACCAAAAAAATCCAGAGTTTTTGACCAAAAAAATCCAGACTTTTTGACCAAAAAAATCCAGACTTTTTGACACTTAAAAAAAATCCAGATTTTTTGAGAAAAAAAATCCACGACTTTTTGACACTTAGAAAAAGTTCCGACTTTTTGACCAAAAAAATTCAGACTTTTTGACCAAAAAAAATCCCGATTTTTTGACCAAAAAAATCCAGACTTTTTGACCAAAAAAATCCAGACTTTTTGACACTTAAAAAAAAAATCCAGATTTTTTGAGAAAAAAAATTCACGACTTTTTGACACTTAGAAAAAGTTCCGACTTTTTGACCAAAAAAATTCAGACTTTTTGACACTTAGAAAAAATACAGACCTTTTGACCAAAAAAATCCAGAGTTTTTGACCAAAAAAATCCAGACTTTTTGACCAAAAAAATCCAGACTTTTTGACCAAAAAAATCCAGACTTTTTGACACTTAAAAAAAAATCCAGATTTTTTGAGGAAAAAAATTCACGACTTTTTGACACTTAGAAAAAAATCCCGACTTTTTGACACTTGGAAAAAATCCCGACTTTTTGACACCCAGAAAAAAATCCCGATTTTTTGACCAAAAAAATTCAGACTTTTTGACACTTGGAAAAAATCCATACTTTTTGACCAAAAAAATCCATACTTTTTGACCAAAAAAATCCATATTTTTGACCAAAAAAATCCAGACTTTTTGACACTTAAAAAAAATCCAGATTTTTTGAGAAAAAAAATTCACAACTTTTTGACACTTAGAAAAAATCCAGACTTTTTGACCAAAAAAATTCAGACTTTTTGACACTTTGAAAAAATCCAGACCTTTTGACCAAAAAAATCCAGAGTTTTTGACCAAAAAAATCCAGACTTTTTGACCAAAAAAATCCAGACTTTTTGACACTTAAAAAAAAATCCAGATTTTTTGAGAAAAAAAATCCACGACTTTTTGACACTTAGAAAAAGTTCCGACTTTTTGACCAAAAAAATTCAGACTTTTTGACCAAAAAAAATCCCGATTTTTTGACCAAAAAAATCCAGACTTTTTGACCAAAAAAATCCAGACTTTTTGACACTTAAAAAAAAAATCCAGATTTTTTGAGAAAAAAAATTCACGACTTTTTGACACTTAGAAAAAGTTCCGACTTTTTGACCAAAAAAATTCAGACTTTTTGACACTTAGAAAAAATACAGACCTTTTGACCAAAAAAATCCAGACTTTTTGACCAAAAAAATCCAGACTTTTTGACCAAAAAAATCCAGACTTTTTGACCAAAAAAATCCAGACTTTTTGACACTTAAAAAAAAATCCAGATTTTTTGAGGAAAAAAATTCACGACTTTTTGACACTTAGAAAAAATTCCGACTTTTTGACACTTAGAAAAAAATCCCGACTTTTTGACACTTGGAAAAAATCCCGACTTTTTGACACCCAGAAAAAAATCCCGATTTTTTGACCAAAAAAATTCAGACTTTTTGACACTTGGAAAAAATCCATACTTTTTGACCAAAAAAATCCATACTTTTTGACCAAAAAAATCCATATTTTTGACCAAAAAAATCCAGACTTTTTGACCAAAAAAATCCAGACTTTTTGACACTTAAAAAAAATCCAGATTTTTTGAGAAAAAAAATTCACAACTTTTTGACACTTAGAAAAAATCCAGACTTTTTGACCAAAAAAATTCAGACTTTTTGACACTTTGAAAAAATCCAGACCTTTTGACCAAAAAAATCCAGAGTTTTTGACCAAAAAAATCCAGACTTTTTGACCAAAAAAATCCAGACTTTTTGACACTTAAAAAAAATCCAGATTTTTTGAGAAAAAAAATCCACGACTTTTTGACACTTAGAAAAAGTTCCGACTTTTTGACCAAAAAAATTCAGACTTTTTGACCAAAAAAATCCCGATTTTTTGACCCTTAGAAAAAATCCAGATTTTTTGACAAAAAAATTCCCGACTTTTTGACTCTTAGAAAAAATCCAGACTTTTTGGCACTTAGAAAAATCCAGACTTTTTGGCACTTAGAAAAAAATCCAGACTTTTTGACCAAAAAAATTCAGACTTTTTGACACTTAGAAAAAATCCAGACCTTTTGACCAAAAAAATCCAGAGTTTCTGACCAAAAAAAGCCAGACTTTTTGACCAAAAAAATCCAGACTTTTTGACACTTAAAAAAAAATCCAGATTTTTTGAGAAAAAAAATTCACGACTTTTTGACACTTAGAAAAAATTCCGACTTTTTGACACTTAGAAAAAAATCCCGACTTTTTGACACTTAGAAAAAATCCCGACTTTTTGACACCCAGAAAAAAATCCCGATTTTTTGACCAAAAAAATTCAGACTTTTTGACACTTGGAAAAAATCCATACTTTTTGACCAAAAAAATCCATACTTTTTGACCAAAAAAAATCCATATTTTTGACCAAAAAAATCCAAACTTTTTGACCAAAAAAATCCAGACTTTTTGACACTTAAAAAAAATCCAGATTTTTTGAGAAAAAAAATTCACGACTTTTTGACACTTAGAAAAAATGCAGACTTTTTGACCAAAAAAATTCAGACTTTTTGACACTTTGAAAAAATCCAGACCTTTTGACCAAAAAAATCCAGACTTTTTGACACTTAAAAAAAAATCCAGATTTTTTGAGAAAAAAAATTCACGACTTTTTGACACTTGGAAAAAATTCCGACTTTTTGACACTTAGAAAAAATCCCGATTTTTTGACCCTTAGAAAAAAATCCAGATTTTTTGACAAAAAAAAAATCCAGATTTTTTGTCAAAAAAAATCCAGACTTTTTGACACTCAGAGAAAAATCCAGACTATTTGACACTTAGAAAAAAATCTGTTCCTTCTTCTATTTGTCAATAGCGTTTCTACTCTTTCTACTTTTAAGTTTTACAATATAACTAGAACAATTCATACTTACTAAACTGTCCAATGGACGAGTCCCATGTGTAATGTCTGTAGGAGTGTTTTCATGCTTATTTGTCCATGCTATCTTAATGTGATGAAGCTAGCATCGTTAGCATGATTTAATATGCTAACACGTTTACGGCTGTCTGTGTTAGTATTAATAACTTACAATGTCATTCTTTTTGTATTGTTTCAGTTTCACAAATTCCTCAGTAAACTCGCCAAGACGTCACCGTGGAGTTAGTGAGTCTGTTTAGCAAAATGGAGAGCGAGCTTCCGCAGCTAGTGGGTCCATGACAATGACTTCTGTTTTGTTTGATCGGCCGTTTTACTGCCGCGCTACAGACACCGTTTGGAAACAATTAAGGTAAGTAAATAAACATTCACAGAATATTTCTGTGTAAATAACTCATTTTGCAACATATATATCTGCGGCTTATAGTCCAGTGCGGCTAATATATGAAAAAATAATATTTTTTTTTACAAATTTAGTGGGTGTTGTTTATATAGTCCAGAAAATACGGTAAGTATTTGTAAAATGGCCCCTTTATTTGATTGTTCAAATTTTTTGACACTTAGAAAAAATCCCGACTTTTTGACACTTAGAAAAAATCCCGACTTTTTGACATTTAGAAAAAATCCAGACTTTTTGACCAAAAAAATTCAGACTTTTTGACACTTTGAAAAAATCCAGACCTTTTGACCAAAAAAATCCAGAGTTTTTGACCAAAAAAATCCAGACTTTTTGACCAAAAAAATCCAGACTTTTTGACACTCAGAGAAAAATCCAGACTATTTGACACTTACGGTAGAAAAAAATCTGTTCCTTCTTCTATTTGTCAATAGCGTTTCTACTCTTTCTACTTTTAAGTTTTACAATACATCTAGAACAATTCATACTTACTAAACTGTCCAATGGACGAGTCCCATGTGTAATGTCTGTAGGAGTGTTTTCATGCTTATTTGTCCGTGCTATCTTAATGTGATGAAGCTAGCGTCGTTAGCATGATTTAATATGCTAACACGTTTACGGCTGTCTGTGTTAGTATTAATAACTTACAATGTCATTCTTTTTGTATTGTTTCAGTTTCACAAATTCCTCAGTAAACTCGCCAAGACGTCACCGTGGAGTTAGTGAGTCTGTTTAGCAAAATGGAGAGCGAGCTTCCGCAGCTAGTGGGTCCATGACAATGACTTCTGTTTTGTTTGATCGGCCGTTTTACTGCCGCGCTACAGACACCGTTTGGAAACAATTAAGGTAAGTAAATAAACATTCACAGAATATTTCTGTGTAAATAACTCATTTTGCAACATATATATCTGCGGCTTATAGTCCAGTGCGGCTAATATATGAAAAAATAATATTTTTTTTTACACAGTTACAAATTTAGTGGGGTGTTGTTTATATAGTCCAGAAAATACGGTAAGTATTTGTAAAATGGCCCCTTTATTTGATTGTTCAAATTTTTTGACACTTGAAAAAATCCCGACTTTTTGACACTTAAATGATAAATGGGTTGTACTTGTATAGCGCTTTTCTACCTTCAAGGTACTCAAAGCGCTTTGACACTACTTCCACATTTACCCATTCACACACACATTCACACACTGATGGAGGGAGCTGCCATGCAAGGCGCTAACCAGCACCCATCAGGAGCAAGGGTGAAGTGTCTTGCTCAGGACACAACGGACATGACGAGGTTGGTACTAGGTGGGGATTGAACCAGGGACCCTCGGGTTGCGCACGGCCACTCTCCCACTGCGCCATGCCGTCCCTTAGAAAAAAATCCAGACTTTTTGACTCTTAGAAAAAAAAAAATCAAATTTTTTTGACACTTGGGAAAAAATCCAGACTTTTTGACACTTAGAAAAAATCCAGACTTTTTGACTCTTAGAAAAAAAAAAAAATCGAAATTTTTTGACACTTAAGAAAAAATCCAGACTTTTTGACACTTAGAAAGAATCCAGACTTTTTGACTCTTAGAAAAAAATCACGATTTTTTGACCAAAAAAATCCCGACTTTTTGACACTCAGAGAAAAATCCAGACTTTTTGACATTTAGAAAAAAATCCAGACTTTTTGACACTCAAGAGAAAAATACCGATTTGCAGCAAACACAAGAGTAGTTTTATTTGTCGTAGTTTGAACCGTTGGCGATTCTAATCACAATTTATCACACTTCCTGGTGCTCTAGATAATATACCTTGGTGTAAATGTTGCTTACATTTTGCTCTACAGTCACATTTAGAACCCAATTTTTAAGTCTATCTGCAAAATGTTTGTGTGTGGAGACTTTCCCAGATTGCAAATGAAACCACGCCCCACCCTCTTCCAAATTATCATATTCACCTTTTATCTGTTTAAATATATTTAGCTCTCTCTCTCTCTCTCTCTCTCTCTCTCTCTCTCTCTCTCTCTCTCTCTCTCTCTCTCTCTCTCTCTCTCTCTCTCTCTCTCTCTCTTTCTCTCCCTCTCACTCACTCACTCACTCACTCACTCACTCACTCACTCACTCACTCTCTCTCTCTCTCTCTCTCTCTCTCTCTCTCTCTCTCTCTCTCTCTCACTCACTCACTCTCTCTCTCTCTCTCTCTCTGTCTCACTCACTCACTCACTCACTCACTCACTCTCTCTCTCTCTCTCTCTCTCACTTTCTCTCTCTCTCTCTCTCTCTCTCTCTCTCTGTATATATATATATATATATATATATATATATATATATATATATATATATATATATATATATATATATATATATATATATATATATTTAGGTATAAATATATATATATATATATATATACACGATGAGGTGGCGACTTGTCCAGGGTGTACCCCGCCTTCCACCCGATTGTAGCTGAGATAGGCTCCAGCGCCCCCCGCGACCCCAAAGGGAATAAGCGGTAGAAAATGGATGGATGGATGGATATATATATATATATATATATATATATATATATATATATATATATATATATATATATATATACTTTTTTTTTCATAAACATTGCATAGATTCACCCGGTCACAACATTAGTTACACCTGCACACTCTGAAATACATTAATATTCACACAGTTCACTGCTCTGTATTAGTAGTATAAAATATCCACAGCAAATAAACCAAACACAGGCATAGGCAATAATGTCAAATTAAGTACAACATATGTATTAATTTAACAATATCTATAATTTTACATTACTTTTTCATTTTTTTAATCGATTAAGAATCGTTCCAAATAAGAATCGCGGTTCACTTTAAAATACATTTTTTGGACACCCCTATATTTCATGAATTTTGTGCATTTTAATCAATTAAGAATCGTTCCAAATTTACAGCTCTGATACATTTCTATATTACTTAAAAGAAAAACTGGTTTTGTTTAAAAAAATTCTACCCAAACATTTAATAAAGTCAATGCAAATAAGGCAACAAGAGAAGTATCCAATACTATGTAAATCTGTGAAGCAGATATGATCATCTACATCAACAATATGATTTTTCTGAGTGGCTGGAAAGGACAGATTAAACTTTTTTTTTTTTTTTAAATAGAAAAATAGATATTTTTTTCTTATTCATTTTTTTAATCGATTAAGAATTGTTCCAAATAAGAATCACGGTTCACTTAAAAAAATTTTTTTTATTACTCCCCTAAAATTCATGAATTGTGTGCGTTTTAATCGATTAAGAATCATTCCAAATTAACAGCTCTGATAAATTTCTCTATTACTTAAAAGAAAAACTGGTTTGTTTAATGAAATTCTACCCAAACATTTAATAAAGTCAAATACAAATAAGGCAACAAAAGGAGTATCCAACACTTAAAGTAAATCTGTACAGCACATATGATCATCTATATCAACATTATGATTTGCCTGAGTGGCTGTACAGGACAGATTAAAAAATAAAAAATAAATAAAATATCATTATTATTATTATATTTTATTATTATTTTTTTGTTTAATTTTTTTTAATCGATTAAGAATCGTTCACTTTAAAATCGTTTTTTGACACCCCTATAATTCATGAATTATGTGCATTTTAATCGATTAAGAATTGTTCCAAATGAACAACTCTGATCAATTTCTATATTACTTAAAAGAAAAAATGGTTTTGTTTAAAAAAATTCTATCCAAACATTTAATCAAATCAAATACAAATAAGGCAACAAGAAAAGTATCCAACACTTAAATCTGTAAATCTGTGAAGCAGATATGATCATCTACATCAACAATAGGATGTGTCTGAGTGACTGGACAGGACAGATTAAAAAAAAAAAAATTAAATTTGAAAAAATGTTTTTTTTGTTTGTTTTTTTAACTTTTTTTTTAATCGATTAAGAATCGTTCCAAATAAAAATCGTGGTTCACTTTAAAAAAAATGTTGACACCCCTATAATTCATGAATTGTGTGCGTTTTAATCGTTTAAAAAACATTCCAAATTAACAGCTCTGATCAATTTCTATATTACTTAAAAGAAAAATTGGTTTTGTTTAATAAGTATCTAACACTTTAAAGTAAATCTGTACAGCAGATATGATCATCTATATCAACAATATGATTTGGCTGGACAGGACATATTAAAAAAATTAAAAAAAAAATAAATAAATAAAAATACAACGTTTTTTTTAATTTTTTAATTTTTTTTTTAAGTCGATTAAGAATCGTTCCAAAAAAGAATCGCAATTCACTTTAAAATCTTTTTTTAAATTTTTTTTTTACATCCCTATAACCCATGAATTGTGTGTGTTTTGAAACACTGCTGTTGACAAAAACGTCATTTAAAAAAAAAAGTTTTTTTGCTGGAGGTCAACTGGGCTGACCTTGCTGGTCTCCTTGTGCAAGCGAAAAGAAAACACTCTGCCAGCCATCAAGGAAGGAAGGAGGAGATGAGGGCTGGTGATCGCACCTGGGCAGACGTCTCCTATCGGTCTCTGGGACGTCGCCCTAACTCGGCCTGATGTAAACCCCCTCCCACCCCCACCCCTCACCCCGGCAGCGGTGGCGCGACAATCATCCCCAGCCCGATGGAGGCTGGGTAATGGCCGCCTCCTGTTATTCCAGGCATTACCATAATGGCAACATTAGTTCCAGGGCCACGCTCGCCTGCTCCTTCATTGTCTGAAAGCAGCGGACAAGACTCCTCTGCTTTGAAGGCGCCCGGGCGGGAGCGTACAGAGCGACCATTCATGAGCGCAGGTCCTGTTTTTATTTGGGAGCCGGACTTTGCCAGGCGTTTGAAAACGTGACAAATTGCTTAATCACTTCCTTGTGATCCAGAGCTGATGTGACTTAATGCTTTTTTCCCCTCACATAGGAGAGCATTTATCTCCTTGTTTGGACATGTGCTTTATTTCCACAATGAATGCCTCCCTTAATAAGTGCTGAAAGTGTCACCTGGGTGAACTCACCTTGCCACAGCAGGCAGACCCCCCTCAGCGTGGACATGTTGCCCGCCTTTTCAACGCCAAACCTTTCTAGATCCGAAAAGTGCAGAGGTTGCCGATCATGTGTAATCCTTCAAGGTCTTTATGTCCACCTCCTGGCCTTCATGGTCTGCTGACATGGATTCTTCTCACAGCATCTCCACGCCGGTGCTCTCCTCACAGGCGTGCATCACACAGTGCTTGGCTTCCACTCCATGCATGTGCACCGAGTGTGTGTGTGTGTACGTGTGTGTGTGGGGGGGAGTTTAATGCGAGTGTGGGAGGGTGTGTGTCTGTGGGTGAGAAGGAGAGAGAGAGAGAGAGAGAGAGAGAGAGAGAGAGAGAGGCGCTTTCTGTGTGTGTGCTTGTCAGGGAGCTTTTAAATCAGAGGTTCTCAAACTATGGCCCGCTGGCCAGATCTGGCCCCTCCCACCAGCCTTCACAATCTGTCTGTCCCAAAATAAACAACAAAAAAACAAAAACATATATATGTGTGTGTATATATGTATATGTATATACGTGTGTGTATATATGTGTGTAACGTATATATATATATATATATATATATATATATATATATATATATATATATATATATATATATATATATATATATATGTGTGTGTGTATATATATACATATATATATATATATATATATATATATATATATAAATATATATATATGTGTGTGTAATGTGAATATATATGTGTGTATACATGTATGTATATGTGAATATGTATGTATGTATTTATATATATGCATGTATGTATAGGTGTGTATGTATTTATGTATGTATATGTATGTATGTATGTGTGTATATATGTATATGTGTATATGTATGTATGTATATGTGTGTATATATGTATGCATATATGTATTTGTGCAAATGTATGTATGTATATATGTATATATATGTGTGTGTAATGTGTATATGTATATATGTTTGTATATATGTATGTATATATGTGTATATATGTATGTATATATGTATTTGTGTATATGTATGTATGTATATATGTATATATGTATATATGTATACATGTGTATGTATGTATATATATATATATATATATATATATATATATATATATATATATATATATATAACAAGCAAACCGTCAACTTCCTTGACGTCACTTTCAACCTGAGAAATAACAGCTACCAACCATTCACGAAACCCAACACAACACTCCAATACGTGCACCATGACAGCAACCACCCACCCACCACCACGAAAAGAATACCTACCGGAATTAATAAAAGGCTATCGATGCTGTCATCTAGCAAAGCTGAATTTGACCAAACAACCCCCCCGTACCAAAAAGCCCTTGATGAAAGCGGATACAATTTCACCCTCACCTATGAACCCACGCCAGGAAACCAGCCAAAAAAGAACAGAAAACGAAACGACATCATCTGGTACAACCCCCCATACAGCAAAAACGTCTCAACTAACATTGGACACAAATTCCTCAATCTGATTGACAAACACTTTCCCAAAGACAACACCCTAAGAAAAGTATTCAACAAGAACAACATTAAATTGAGCTACAGCTGTATGAACAATATACGACAAATCATCTCAAACCACAACAAGACAATTGCAAATGAGCCGTTGGCCCCCGGACAGAGCGACTCCAAAACCAACAAAGGCTGTAACTGTCGAAAGAAACCTGATTGCCCTCTCAACGGGGGGTGCTTACAAACATCAATTGTCTACCAATCTAAGGTAATACGCAAGGACATTAACACATCCGACACATATGTAGGATTAACCGAGGGAGAATTCAAAACCAGATGGAACAATCACAAGGCTTCTTTCAGGAACCAAAACCTGCGGAATACCACAGAACTCAGCAAACACATTTGGGACCTCAAAGACAATAATGTTGAATATTCAATAACATGGCAAATTCTTGCATCCAGCACACCTTACAATAGTGGTAATAAAAGATGCAACCTATGCTTGAAAGAGAAACTGTTTATTATTTACCGTCCAGACCTGTCATCCCTCAACAAGCGCAGCGAAATTGTAGCAGCATGCCGCCACAGACGGAAACACCTCCTAGGTAACACATGAGCCAATCACCACGCCCCTACGCCAGCCTGTACCCACCCACTCTGTGCCCTATATAAACCATGGTATGTGAATGCTCCCATTAAAATCTCCTGATGATTGAGGGTACCCCCCCTCATGAAACAGGCCTGTAGAGATGAAATAGTCTTGTGATTTTTTTCCCACACATACATATATTGCGCTCTACTACGGTATCGAGCACTATTTTTTGGATAACCTTATTAAGACATATACTCCGCTCCAAATTGACATTTGTTGAGCACTGTACGACGATCAGAAATGGAAAAATTCAACATCGACTACTCCACGAAGAACATTCCCATACCCGCGCAGAATGACTACAAGCTAAGGCTCATAGAAAAGACGGAACACTTCCTAAGAAGGATGCGGTGGAAAGCACATTTTTTCCTCCACCCTGAAACAAAAGGAACGCAAAAGAAAACTTACGGATTCAAATCTACCAAGAACCCACCCACAGTTGAGGAACTAAAGGATTTTGAGAACGACATGCTCAAAATGATACAATCAGTCAAATTCAAGCCAATCCGCAACCCACTCCTCACCAAGCTGAAAAATGACAAGGAGCGCATCAAGAAAGTAAACAACCTCATCATAGCTGCCGATAAAACCACAAACTTCTACAGAATGGACATACCAGAACATCACACCTTACTGGACAGAAGCATCACCAAATCATACAAAAAAGCGCAACCCAACACCTTACAGAACATCCACCTGGAAAATAAAAGGATCGCGGCTGAACTGGACATTGAGGACAGGGTGGACGCCACAGCCAACAAGGAAGCCTTCATCACATTGAAGGACCACAAACCCAACTTCGCAAATAACCCAACATGCCGACTAATAAACCCAACTAAATCTAAAATAGGAAAAATCAGCAAAATAATCCTGGACAGAGTCAACACAAAAATCAAGGACAAAACACCACTCAACCAATGGAGAAATACAGCAGCAGTAATCAAATGGTTCAACAACATCCAAGACAAACAACAGCACAACTTTATCTCCTTTGATATCGAATAATTTTACCCTTCCATCACGCAAGACCTACTGACTCAAGCACTAGACTTCGCCTCAGACTACGACTCAATCACAGGCAACGAAAGAAACATCATCATCCACGCAAAAAACTCCATTCTCATCCACAACAGTACACCATGGCAAAAAAAGAACAATGCAACATTTGACGTCACTATGGGAAGTTTTGACGGAGCAGAAACGTGTGAACTCGTTGGGAGTTTCCTCCTCTCCCAGCTCGCTAGCCTCAATCTGAACCTTGGTATTTACCGTGATGACGGACTGGCAGTGTGTCGCGCCTCGCCAAGGAGCAGCGAGAATACCAAGAAGCGCATATGCCAAATTTTCAAAGAGAACGACCTACGGATCACGATTGAAGCCAACAAGCAAACCGTCAACTTCCTTGACGTCACTTTCAACCTGAGAAATAACAGCTACCAACCATTCACGAAACCCAACACAACACTCCAATACGTGCACCATGACAGCAACCACCCACCCACCACCACGAAAAGAATACCTACCGGAATTAATAAAAGGCTATCGATGCTGTCATCTAGCAAAGCTGAATTTGACCAAGCAACCCCCCCGTACCAAAAAGCCCTTGATGAAAGCGGATACAATTTCACCCTCACCTATGAACCCACGCCAGGAAACCAGCCAAAAAAGAACAGAAAACGAAACGACATCATCTGGTACAACCCCCCATACAGCAAAAACGTCTCAACTAACATTGGACACAAATTCCTCAATCTGATTGACAAACACTTTCCCAAAGACAACACCCTAAGAAAAGTGTTCAACAAGAACAACATTAAATTGAGCTACAGCTGTATGAACAATATACGACAAATCATCTCAAACCACAACAAAACAATTGCAAATGAGCCGTCGGCCCCCGGACAGAGCGACTCCAAAACCAACAAAGGCTGTAACTGTCAAAAGAAACCTGATTGCCCTCTCAACGGGGGGTGCTTACAAACATCAGTTGTCTACCAATCTAAGGTAATACGCAAGGACATTAACACATCCGACACATATGTAGGATTAACCGAGGGAGAATTCAAAACCAGATGGAACAATCACAAGGCTTCTTTCAGGAACCAAAACCTGCGGAATACCACAGAACTCAGCAAACACATTTGGGACCTCAAAGACAATAATGTTGAATATTCAATAACATGGCAAATTCTTGCATCCAGCACACCTTACAATAGTGGTAATAAAAGATGCAACCTATGCTTGAAAGAGAAACTGTTTATTATTTACCGTCCAGACCTGTCATCCCTCAACAAGCGCAGCGAAATTGTAACAGCATGCCGCCACAGACGGAAACACCTCCTAGGTAACACATGAGCCAATCACCACGCCCCTACGCCAGCCTGTACCCACCCACTCTGTGCCCTATATAAACCATGGTATGTGAATGCTCCCATTAAAATCTCCTGATGATTGAGGGTACCCCCCCTCATGAAACAAGCCTGTAGAGATGAAATAGTCTTGTGATTTTTTCCCCACACATACATATATATATATGTATATATGTATATGTGAATATGTATGTATGTATATACTGTATATATGTATGTATGTATATGTGTGTATGTATTTATATGTGTATATGTATGTATGTATATGTGCGTGTATATGTATGCATATATGTATTTGTGTATATGTATGTATATATGTATATATATGTGTATATATATGTGTGTGTAATGTGTATATATGTACTGTATGTGTATATGTGTATATGTATATATGTATATATGTGTGTATATATATGTATGTATATATGTGTATATATGTATGTATATATGTATTTGTGTATATGTATGTATGTATATATGTATACATGTGTGTGTATATATATATATATATATATATATATATGTATATGTGAATATGTATGTATGTATATACTGTATATATATGTATGTATGTATATGTGTGTATGTATTTATATATGTATATGTATGTATGTATATATGTGTGTATATATGTATATGTGTATATATGTATGCATATATGTATTTGTGTATATGTATGTATGTACGTATATATGTATATGTATATATATATGTGTGTATATATGTGTGTGTAATGTGTATATATGTATGTGTATATGTGTATATATGTATATATGTGTGTATATATGTATGTATATATGTGTATATATGTATGTATATATGTATTTGTGTATGTGTATGTATGTATGTATGTGTGTGTATATGTGTGTGTATATGTGTGAATATATGTATGCATGTATGTATTTGTGTATATGTACTGTATGTATGTATATATGTATATATATATGTGTGTATATGTATGTATGTATACAGTACAGGCCAAAAGTTTGGACACGCCTTCTTATTTCAATGCGTTTTCTTTATTTTCATGACTATTTACATTGTAGATTGTCACTGAAGGCAGCACGGTGGAAGAGGGGTTAGTGCGTCTGCCTCACAAAACGAAGGTCCTGAGTAGTCGTGAGTTCAATCCCGGCCTCGGGATCTTTCTTTGCATGTTCTCTCCGTGACTGCGTGGGTTCCCTCCGGGTACTCCGGCTTCCTCCCACCTCCAAAAACATGCACCTGGGGATAGGCTGATTGGCAACACTAAATTGGCCCTAGTGTGTGAATGTGAGTGTGAATGTTGTCTGTCTATCTGTTAATCCTCTGTAGTGGTAAAGTTGGGCCTCAAGGTCAACAGGGTTAAGAAACCCTGATGTAGACCACAAGGAGGTGTTTTAAATGTAGAAAAAAACATAATATGACCGATCCTTAAATGCACTGTGACGCTACCACAATGAATGACAAAGAAAGAGCTGATTCTGAACAAAAGTTGAACATACACCAAAACATATTTAGTCAACGGAATGTACCGTATTTTCCGCACCATAAGGCGCCCTAGGTTATAAGCCGCGCCTTCAATGAACGGCATATTTCAAAACTTTGTCCACCTATAAGCCGCCCCGTGTTGTAAGCCGCATCTAACTGCGCTAAAGGAATGTCAAAAAAACAGTCAGATAGGTCAGTCAAACTTTAATAATATATTAAAAACCAGCGTGATGTGGGCGCGCATGGAGTCGTATATCAACATGGACGGAGCTGCGTGAAAAAAGCCACCCGGCCTCTTCGCGTAAACTTACCTTAACCACTCGCTCATCTTTTCTTCATCCATCCATCCCTTCGAGTTAGCTTTTATGATGACGCCGGCTGGAAAGGTCTCTTTTGGCAAGGTCTTCCTTTTGAATATCACCATGGGTGGAAGTTTCTGGCCATTAGCATGGCAAGCTAGAACCACAGTGAAGGATGACTTCTCATTCCCTGTGGTGCGAATATTCACCGTACGTGCTCCCGTTGTATCCACAGTGCGGTTCACAGGAATATCAAAAGTCAGTGGAACCTCGTCCATGTTGATAATTTTCTCTGGCCGGATCTTTTTTTCAGCTATCTTGTTTTTACAATAGGCACGGAAAGTAGCCAGCTTTTCTTGAAAGTCTTTAGGCAGTTGCTGTGAAATGGTAGTCCGTGTGCGGATGGAGAGATTGCGTCTTTTCATGAACCGGAAACACCAAGAAGCACCACCTTTAAAATCATCCAGGTGAAGTTCGCTTGCTAGCGCTGTTGCGTTATACGCGTGTCGCTTAGTAGGAGCCATTTTGTGGTCTTTACAGATGTAAACACACAAAGGAAATGAAACGTAATATCCGCGCGCTTTTTCTTCTTCTACGCGGGCGGGTGGTTGCTTACAGTAGAAGAAGAAGCGCTTCCTGTTCTATGGGGGCGGGTGCTTACCTTGGCGGTTGCTTGCGTAGAAGAAGAAGCACTTCCTCTTCTACGGGGAAAAAAGATGGTTTACTGTAGTTGCGAGACCGAAACTTTATGAAAATGAATCTTAATATTAATCCATATATAAAGCGCACCGGGTTGTAAGCCGCACTGTCAGCTTTTGAGTAAATTTGTGGTTTTTAGGTGCGGCTAATAGTGCGGAAAATACGGTAAACACAAAAGTACATATTTGACCTCTTATTTTTTTTTTACATTATAGAGTAATGTCCACAAGTGTTCAGACGCTTTGATCCCAGTCGTCGTAAGCACGCAGCTGCAAGAGGTGTGTCATATTAATTCGTATTCATTCCGCAGCTACGTTGTGAAATGAGTTTTTTTACACAGAAAGATTTTGTAAATGTCTAATACCTTAATCGTTTCCAAACGGTGTCTGTAACAGGGCAGTAAAACGGCTGGTCAAACAAAACAGAAGACATCGTCATGGGCCCACGAGCTGCGAAAGCTAGTCTCCAATCAGCTAAACAGACTCAAAAATGACATTTTGGTGAATTTACTGAGGAATATGTGAAACTGAAACAATACAAAAATAGTGCCATTATAAGTTCCTAACGACGCTAGTTTCATTACATTACGATAGCACGTTCAAATATGCATGAAAACAATCCTACAGACATCACACATGGGACGGTTTAGTAAGTAAGAATTGTTTTAGTTATTGTGTAAATCTTACAAATGTTGTTTGGAGCAATGAATGGAGATTCCATTCAAGTATGAACGCTAAGGAAGGCTAAAAGACGGAACGGCAGTCAGAAGGGCACTGCAACACATTCAGTGAGCAAACTTGTCCAAAAGATGGCACCATAGTACAAACAATAACGTTCCTATTCTGTGTCTTTGCTTGGTTTAAAAAAACAAAACAATTTGCACTTTGGCCGTCTGCGAAAAAAAACCACGTAAATTTGTCGCACCGTTTCATAAGCCGCGGGGTTCAAAGCGTAGTAAAAAGTAGCAGCTTATCGTCCGGAAATTACCGTATTATTTCCATTAAGGAAGGTTGAAATATAAACAATTCATCAAAAGGAAAATAAAAGACGTTTTAAATAGTTTCTTATTGGTTGAAACAAGCAAATGTAGTAAAACTAAGTACATTAAAACAGTTTAAAAACGACATAGTAAACCACATTTACATATGAAAATATTATGCAGGTGTGTCAACCTCCGTTTACTCGGTACTGGAACGGAAAGAAAATCACTAAAGGTCCCTAAAACAAAGTACAGAGGGAAATAGTCTCTTGTATGTATTTGATGAGCTTCATGAGACAGGGTTCTCCGTGAGCCAATCAGATTCAGCGGCTTTCCCTGCTAGCCAATCAGTGAATCAGCTGACCTTACCATGTGACCTTGACATGTAGATGGATGATAAAAAAAAAAGTGTAATAGACTTCAATCACTTGGACAAGATGAACGCTGAACATTTCCATCAAGCTGACAAGGTGAAGCACCATAAAACACAATATTCAGGTTTTTTTGATTTGGTGATCCAAAAACTTTCCTCACTGGACTTGTGAGGCAATTCCAAGACCTCAAAGTTCGAACATTCCCAGCAGGAGCTGTGTGGCGAGCCAACTTAAAAAAAAAAAAGCATTTGAAGTCTTGGCTTTTCAGAAAAGCTTTTAGTTAATATTTTTTATTATGTTGCCCTTGTTGTTAAAATGTAATTGTTGTTTGAATTCACCTAAGTTTCTTGAAGTTTGGTTCTTTTATGAATTTATTATGGGTTTACTGAAAATGTGAGCAAATGTGCTGGGTCAAAAGTATACATACAGCAATGTTAATATTTGCTTACATGTCCCTTGGCAAGTTTCACTGCAATAAGGCGCTTTTGGTAGCCATCCACAAGCTTCTGCTTGAGTTTTTGACCACTCCTCTTGACAAAATTGGCGCAGTTCAGCTAAATTGGTTGGTTTTCTGATATGGACTTGTTTCTTCATAGTAGCCTCTTAAGGCCCAAGCTGTTTGTTTACATGTTTTTTTTATTTCTCTTTGCTATTTGGGCTTACTGGACCCTAATTAGAATAAAAACTAAAAATCATCTTTTTATAGGATGTCCTTAGTCCATAAGTACACAAACGTGTACTTCATGTTTAGTGACATGCAAATTTTTATTTTTACACTTTTTTCCCCCCCAAATTCCATTGTATGTTATACTCTTCTGACACCATCAGATAGCAGTATAAGTGTCCCTATGTCGGCATAAGACCCCAATTCAGCAGTGTACACAATTTTGGAAATACGAGCTAAAAGGTGCTGTCCACACATGTGGCCACTAAGGCCTTTAGAGGTTAAGTCAGTACTTTGGGAAGGTAATTCTAAAACCTTAATTCTAGCCTGATTTAGCCATTCCTTTACCACTTTTGACGTGTGTTTGGGGTCATTGTCCTGTTGGAACACCCAACTGCGCCCAAGACCCAACCTCCGGGCTGATGATTTTAGGTTGTCCTGAAGAATTTGGAGTTAATCCTCCTTTTTCATAGTCCCATTTACTCTCTGTAAAGCACCAGTTCCATTGGCAGCAAAACAGGCCCAGAGCATAATACTACCACCACCATGCTTGACGGTAGGTCTGGTGTTCCTGGGATTAAAGGCCTCACCTTTTCTCCTCCAAACATATTGCTGGGTATTGTGGTCAAACAGCTTAATTTTGGGGAAAAAAACTGTTCTTGTGGCTAGAGGTTTTGGTCCGACTGGACCTTAGTCTCCCGCCTGAGGTGTGAGGCTCAGATAGTTTGTGTCCAGGGTGAGTAAGGTCAGCTGCGATCTGGCCTGCCCGCCCTCGAGTCCTGGAGGCATACGGCTCTTGGAGCCCTGGAAGGTTGCAGCCCATTACCTTCCCAGCAGAGCGTATGATCCTCTGCAGACCGACAAGACAAAATACTGAGGAGCTGAATATTGACAAGTGAACATGAAAAAAGTCTCCTCGTCTTAGCTTCAGCCATCTTACTCCAGAGAAAACTATCTACACACTAAAACATGCTGGGTTATTTTGATAACCCAATTTATGAGTTGCGAGTGTTGGGTTAAATTTTGGAGTTATTTTTATGAAAATAAATCAATTTTTTTGGGTTATAAGGGTATCATCCATCCATCCATCCATCTTCTTCCGCTTATCCGAGGTTGGGTCGCGGGGGCAGCAGCCTAAGCAGGGAAGCCCAGACTTCCCTCTCCCCAGCCACTTCGTCCAGCTCTTCCCGTGGGACCCCGAGGCGTTCCCAGGCCAGCCGGGAGACATAGTCTTCCCAACGTGTCCTGGGTCTTCCCCGCGGCCTCCTACCGGTCGGACGTGCCCTAAACACCTCCCTAGGGAGGCGTTCGGGTGGCATACTGACCAGATGCCCGAACCACCTCATCTGGCTCCTCTCGATGTGGAGGAGCAGCGGCTTTACTTTGAGCTCCTCCCGGATGGCAGAGCTTCTCACCCTATCTCTAAGGGAGAGCCCCGCCACCCGGCGGAGGAAACTCATTTCGGCCGCTTGTACCCGTGATCTTGTCCTTTCGGTCATAACCCAAAGCTCATGACCATAGGTGAGGATGGGAACATAGATCGACCGGTAAATTGAGAGCTTTGCCTTCCGGCTCAGCTCCTTCTTCACCACAACGGATCGATACAGCGTCCGCATTACTGATCCGCCTGTCGATCTCACGATCCACTCTTCCCCCACTCGTGAACAAGACTCCGAGGTACTTGAACTCCTCCACTTGGGGCAAGATCTCCTCCCCAACCCGGAGATGGCACTCCACCCTTTTCCGGGCGAGAACCATGGACTCGGACTTGGAGGTGCTGATTCTCATCCCAGTCGCTTCACACTCAGCTGCGAACCGATCCAGTGAGAGCTGAAGATCCTGGCCAGATGAAGCCATCAGGACCACATCATCTGCAAAAAGCAGAGACCTAATCCTGCAGCCACCAAACCAGATCCCCTCAACGCCTTGACTGCGCCTAGAAATTCTGTCCATAAAAGTTATGAACAGAATCGGTGACAAAGGGCAGCCTTGGCGGAGTCCAACCCTCACTGGAAACGTGTCCGACTTACTACCGGCCATGCGGACCAAGCTCTGGCACTGATCATACAGGGAGCGGACTGCCACAATCAGACAGTCCGATACCCCGTACTCTCTGAGCACTCCCCACAGGACTTCCCGAGGGACACGGTCGAATGCCTTCTCCAAGTCTACAAAACACATGTAGACTGGTTGGGCAAACTCCCATGCACCCTCAAGGACCCTGCCGAGAGTATAGAGCTGGTCCACAGTTCCACGACCAGGACGAAAACCACACTGTTCCTCCTGAATCCGAGGTTCGACTATCCGGCGTAGCCTCCTCTCCAGTACACCTGAATAGACCTTACCGGGAAGGCTGAGGAGTGTGATCCCACGATAGTTAGAACACACCCTCCGGTTCCCCTTCTTAAAGAGAGGAACCACCACCCCGGTCTGCCAATCCAGTGGTACCGCCCCCGATGTCCACGCGATGCTGCAGAGTCTTGTCAACCAAGACAGCCCCACAGCATCCAGAGCCTTAAGGAACTCCGGGCGGATCTCATCTACCCCCGGGGCCTTGCCACCGAGGAGCTTTTTAACTACCTCAGCAACCTCAGCCCCAGAAATAGGAGAGCCCACCACAGACTCCCCAGGCACTGCTTCCTCATAGGAAGACGTGTTGGTGGGATTGAGGAGGTCTTCGAAGTATTCCCTCCACCGATCCACAACATCCGCAGTCGAGGTCAGCAGAACACCATCCTCGCCATACACGGTGTTGATAGTGCACTGCTTCCCCTTCCTGAGGCGGCGGATGGTGGTCCAGAATTGCTTCGAAGCCGTCCGGAAGTTGTTTTCCATGGCCTCACCGAACTCCTCCCATGTCCGAGTTTTTGCCTCTGCGACCGCTGAAGCCGCACACCGCTTGGCCTGTCGGTACTTGTCCGCTGCCTCAGGAGTCCTATGAGCCAAAAGAACCCGATAGGACTCCTTTTTCAGCTTGACGGCATCCCTCACCGCCGGTGTCCACCAACGGGTTCTAGGATTACCGCCACGACAAGCACCAACTACCTTGCGGCCACAGCTCCAATCAGCCGCCTCGACAATAGAGGCGCGGAACATGGTCCATTCGGACTCAATGTCCAGCACCTCCCTCGTGACATGTTCAAAGTTCTTCCGGAGGTGGGAATTGAAACTCTCTCTGACAGGAGACTCTGCCAGACGTTCCCAGCAAACCCTCACAATGCGTTTGGGCCTGCCAGGTCTGTCCGGCATCCTCCCCCACCATCGCAGCCAACTCACCACCAGGTGGTGATCGGTAGAAAGCTCCGCCCCTCTCTTCACCCGAGTGTCCAAAACATGAGGCCGCAAATCCGATGACACAACTACAAAGTCGATCATGGAACTGCGGCCTAGGGTGTCCTGGTGCCAAGTGCACATATGGACACCCTTATGTTTGAACATGGTGTTCGTTATGGACAATCTGTGACGGGCACAAAAGTCCAATAACAAAACACCACTCGGGTTCAGATCCGGGCAGCCATTCTTCCCAATCACGCCTCTCCAGGTTTCACTGTCGCTACCAACATGAGCATTGAAGTCCCCCAGTAGAACGAGGGAATCACCCGGGGTAGCACTCTCAAGTACTCCCTCGAGTGAATCCAAAAAGGGTGGGTACTCTGAGCTGCGGTTTGGCGCGTAAGCGCAAACCACAGTCAGGACCCGTGCCCCCACCCGAAGGCGGAGGGAAGCTACCCTCTCGTCCACCGGGTTGAACTCCAACGTGCAGGCTTTGAGCCGAGGGGCAACAAGAATTGCCACCCCAGCCCGTCGCCTCTCACTGCCGGCAACGCCAGAGTGGAAGAGAGTCCAGCCCCTCTCGAGAGAACTGGTTCCAGAGCCCTTGCTGTGCGTCGAAGTGAGTCCGACTATATCTAGCCGGAACTTCTCCACCTCGCGCACTAGCTCAGGCTCCTTCCCCCCCAGCGAGGTGACGTTCCACGTCCCAAGAGCTAGCTTCTGTAGCCGAGGATCGGACCGCCAAGTGCCCTGCCCTCGGCTGCCGCCCAGCTCACATTGCACCCGACCTCTATGACCCCTGCTATGGGTGGTGAGCCCATTGAAGGGGGGACCCACGTTGCCTCTTCGGGCTGTGCCCGGCCGGGCCCCATGGGGACAGGCCCGGCCACCAGGCACTCGCCATCGTTCCCCACCTCGGGGCCTGGCTCCAGAGGGGGGCCTTGTTTGTTTTCTTCATAAAGGTCTTCGAGCTGCTCTTTGTCTGATCCCTCACTTAGGACCAGTTTGTCTTGGGAGACCCTACCAGGGGGCATAAAGCCCCCGGACAACATAGCTCCTAGGATCATTGGGACACGCAAACTCCTCTACCACGTTAAGGTGGCAGCTCAGAGAGGAGATAAGGGTATCAATTTAACTTAATTTCCAGGTTTTCAAAACAATGAACCATTTTTGGGCTGTTTTTCAATGAGTAACACATTTTTGGGTAAAAGCCTTTTTTTTTTTAATTAAAAAGGTACTTTTTATTAAGGATTACCGTACTCTCATGAACATTATTTACAATCACACATCTTATGTACATGAAAATATTTGAGCATGCTGTATAGAACTACTATTGTCATGATCATGTTTGTTTAGTTTTTGACTCCCTCAGTTCCTGTTTTGAGCACCCCTGGGTTTGTCTTTTAATTGCCATTACTGCAGATTGTTTTCACCTGCCTCTGATTAGTGTTCGGGGCGCTCACCTGCTCCTGGGCACTAATCAGAGAGCTACTTATTCCCTGCTTTTCGTGAGCATTCTTATTTGCTTCCACGCTACAGTTACGACGGCTACTAATTTGACTCCTGAGCTAAGCTTCGCCTTTTTGTTTGCCTGTTTACATGCTAAGCTTTTCTTGTTCGCTATTCCGTTAGCTTCCCGTGCTATCGGCACGCTAGTGCTGTTTTGTTTGTATCATGCAGGATTTATGGAGAATAAATCATTTCCTTATCTGCACCTTGCCTCCGGAGTCCCGTCAGCATCCTGGGAGAACGATCCACGCAGTAAAATGTTACCCCGACTATGACCATACCCCGACTATGACCATACACGGCATTTCTTGTAAAAAAAAATGTCACTCATATCTTACTTTTGAGTATATTTTAATGGAATACAAATAATTTTGATCGGTCGTTGGGAAGGATTATTACAAACCAGCAGTAAAATGTATAATTTTTAACCAACTATTGGGTCAAGGAGCGCTAAATTGCGCAACCGAATAGTTGGGTTTGGAATAACCCAACATTGAGTTAGCACATACTTGCCAACCCTCCCGGATTTTCCGGGAGACTCACGAAATTCAGCGCCTCTCCCGAAAACCTCCCGGGATAAATTTTCTCCCGAAAATCACCCGAAATGCAGGCGGAGGTGGAAGCCACGCCCCCTCCAGCTCCATGCGGACCTGAGTGACGTGTCAACAGCCTGTATTCACGTCTGCTTTCCCACAATATAAACAGCTGCCTGTCCAAACACGTTATAACTGTAGAATGATGGAGGGCGAGTTCTTGGTTTCTTATGTGGGTTTATTGTTAGGCAGTTTCATTAACGTCCTCCCAGCGCGGTAACAACACACAACAACAGCAGTCATGTTTTATTCTACCGTAAAGCAGTTCGTCTGCCGTAAACAGCAATGTTGTTGTAATATATTGAGTTGGAGGCAATAACCAGGCGAGGTGATGAAGAACGTCTCTTTACTGTAGACTTCAGAACAGACTCACACACTTGACGTCAGGTGCGCAACACCACGTAAATCGTTGGCCAACCAAAAAGTAACCCCAGTACGCTATAGCCAACATTCACCAGGAGATGGCAACAGACAAACATAGATCAATCTATTACATTCCTCCCCTTTTAGATTTGTAGAAGTTACTCAAAATAAATAAACAACCCAACCAAAAAATGCAGCAGCTCAATTAAAAAACTGTACTTAAGCCACAATCTTTTTTCTTTTTTTTTTAGTACTGAACTCTTAACCCTCATTTGTAAACAATAACATGCTTATTATACAAACAGTATTTGTACACCTTTAACACAGATTTTTATACTGTCTTCAGAGATTCCGTTTTTTTGGTGGTACTCGAAACCTTTCTGGGTACCTGTGAAAGGGTGTTCAGCATGGTTAGAAAAATAGTGACAGAGAATAGAACAAGAATGGACAATTCAACCCTTAACTCAACAATGAGTAGATGAGTGTTATGTGTGTGTATATGTGTAAATAAATGAACACTGAAATTCAAGTATTTATTTTATTTATATATGTGTATATATATATATATATATATATATATATATATATATATATATATATATATATATATATATATATATATATATATATATATATATATATATAATAAAATAACTATATATATATATAGCTAGAATTCACTGAAAGTCAAGTATTTCTTATATATATATATATATATATATATATATATGTATATATATATGAAATACTTGACTTGGTGAATTCTAGCTGTAAATATACTTATCCCCTCTTAGCCACGCCCCCCACCCCGACCACGACCCGACCCCCCGAAATCGGAGGTCTCAAGGTTGGCAAGTATGAGTTAGCATAACTCAGCTTTTGTGTTAAATAATTCAACGCAAAAGTTGGGTTGAAAACATTAACCCAAAATGTTGAGTGAAAATAACTCAAATAAGGGGTTTGTCCTTTTCTGAACCAGCAGTTGGGTTAAAATTGGGTTATTTTTTTAACCCAATTTTTTAGTTAGGTTAAAATTGGGTTATTTTTTAACCCATTTTTTTAGTTGGGTTAAAATTGGGTTGAGTTAAAATTGGGTTATTTTTTAACCCAATTTTTTAGTTAGGTTAAAATTGGGTTATTTTTTAACCCATTTTTTTAGTTGGGTTAAAATTGGGTTGGGTTATTTTTTAACCCAACATTTTTTCGTGTGTAGGCGAGCTGAAACCCTGATTCCGTATATTTCCATACCACAACGCAATCTGTGACACCCAACCCCGTCTTTGACATTTTTTCAAAATAAAAAAGACATGGAAAAATCAGTGTGACCAAGTAGGACTATTTAAAAATTGGCATAAAAGGAGTTTAGGGAATTGGAGCCCTTTAGAAAACCAACATGTCCAGATGTCCCAGTTTCTCCACAATCCGCAGCCCAGTTTACGTTGGAACTGCTTTCCTGAAAAATCCAAAAGAAAAGCGTTGACGGTGAGGTCTGTGGCTCGCGGGGAACGTCGGGACTCTGAAACAAAATATCGTCGTTCAATTTGTCTGATGCAATGTTTTTTTAACATAATTGCTCCACCATTAACCTCCACACTTTAATGCGGTGGAGACAAAAATCTGAGAGGGTGTCGGCTATCTCCAACATTTTGCACCTCCAAAATAAAACCTCAACGTGGCAAATACACGTTTTTATCATGTGGGCCAACTAAAGTGACACACACACACACACACACACACACACACACACACACACACACACACACACACACACACACACACACACACACACACACACACACACGCACGCACGCACACACTCACACATTCTTGTATTTCTTACCTTCTTGGGACCTCCGAAAAAAGCCTACCTCTTTAGGACCACCCTTTCTAGATATATAAAGATTTGTATTTACAACATTAATAATGTATACATACTATGCAAATATAAACAAGCTTGTTGTGAAAAATGAGTTGGAATTACACAAGAAAAAGGTCACAATTTCACAAGAAAAACTTAGAATTTTGGCAGTATTATAATAAAAGTCGTCATTTTCCTCAACGCAAGTCAAAATTTTACAAAAAAAACTGAACATTTGTGCAATATTATGATAAAAGTTGTAATTGTACTCAATAAAAGTCGCCTTTTTACAAGAAAAGCTGAAAATGTTGACAATTTTATGAAAAGAGTCGTAATTTTACTCGACAAAAGTCACCATTTTATAAGAACACTTTTTAAATTTTGGCAATATTATAATGATAATCGGAATTTTACTTGGCAAAATTATGACAAAAGTCATAATTTTAAAGTTAAAGTACCAATGATTGTCACACATACACAGTAGGTGTGGTGAAAATATTCTCTGCATGTGAGAGGAGCAGTGAGCAGCAGCGGTGGCCGCGCCCGGGAATCATTTTCGGTGATTTAACCCCCAATTCCAACCCTTAATGCTGAGTGCCAAGCAGGGAGGTAATGGGTCCCATTTGTATAGTCTTTGGTATAACTCGGCCGGGGTTTGAACTCACGACCTACCGATCTCAGGGCGGACAACTCAAAAAATGTCACTATTTTACAAGAACAACCAAAAAAATTGGCAATATTGTGATAAAAGCTGGAATTTATATGACAAATGTTACCATTTTGCATTAAAAAGTCATCATTTTACTTAAAAAGGTAATAATTTTACATAAAAAAGTAATAATTTTACATAAAAAAGTAATAATTTTACATAAAAAAAAAAATAATTTGACGGGAAAATTACACAGAAACAGAAATACAGAAACAGAAAGAATACGAGAAATTGTTCCCAATTTTATAAGAAAAAAGTCAACACGTGAGAAAAAGACTGCTTTTAGTTCATTTATTTGTTTTTTATTTTTTGTTTCTAATAGGTTTTTAATCTTCATTATTTGCTTCAAGTTATTACAGTATGTCTCTATATACATATTTATTTAATTATTTTTAATTAATTTTGGCCAAAAGGGGCGCATTTAAATTTCTTACACACACTTGTTATTTCATATGTTGGCCAGAGGGGGAGCACTTTTAAAACCGACACACAGTCAGTTTAAAAAATCCCTCCTTTTTGGAACCACCCTCATTTTGATAGATTTCACCACCAGGGGTGCAAATGAGACATTCTCTATTAGATGCAATGGTTTTCCGTATTGGGACCATGATTTATGTCCTAACTTGTTCACACCTCCTCATATGGAAGGTACTTTTCCTTGTTGATGTCTCAAGAAGGGTTGACATACAAGAACACACACACACACACACACACACTGAGAGAGAGATATACGGCACCCCGTTAGAGCCACACATAAACGCCCCAGTCATGGCGATTCAGAGGCTCCATGTCCCTGCGGCCTGCAGGTTGACTCTGCTGACCGCCGCCGTCGAGGCGAGGGAGGTCTTGAAAGCGTCTGCCGAGCGAGACTGGAAGTACGGCGGGTGGGCGGACCCAAAGTGTTGGCACGCAGTCAGGGTGTGCACACATTCACACACATCAATAACCATGGGGCCACTTGCGCTTGTTCTTTAATACAGCGAGTTATTGTCTACACTCTATCCCAGGTGTACCCAAACTACCAATTTGTGGATCCGGCCTGTGGGATGCCACCCCTCGCCCCCAAAAAATATTATTAAAAATAATAATAGTCAAATTTAAAACAAATTAAAAATAATATATATATATATATTAGGGGTGTAACGGTACACAAAAATTTCGGTTCACTACGTACCTCAGTTTAGAGGTCACGGTTCTGTTCATTTTCGGTACAGTAAGAAAACAACAAAATATTAATTTTTGGGTTATTTATTTACCAAATTTGCAAAATCTTCCACCAAAAATATTTTTCTTAGTGGAATATTTGATGTGAAGTAATGGGAACCTTGGATAGGTCAATAATTCATAATAACATTGATTTTGATTCAATATTATGTTTTGAGCAATGACAGTTTGAAAGAAAAAAAAAAAACAGCTTTGTTTTATTAGTCAACATTGCAACTTTTTCTAAATTACATTTAACCTTTAAGCTTTTCTATTTCACTTTTGTTATGTTTTTGTTTATTTTAATAGTATTTTTAGAATGTGCCGTGGGCCTTTAAAACATTAGCTGTGGGCCGCAAATGGCACACTTTTGACACCCCTGCTATAGATAATAAAACATTAAATGTGATAAATCTATGGATAAAAAGCAGAGCCTGGCGACGCATGCGCGTTTATCGTAACTCTCTCTCTCTCTCTCTCTGTCTCTGCCCCTCCCTCACCAATGCTGCTGCACGCACAATTTGTTTTGCTTTTAACCCCTTCTTAACCCTGAAAGTACATTGAAAATACACGCAACCCTAACTCAAAATGCCGGACATTTGAGGCATTTAAGAAACTCCGCCCTGACAGCTCCGCAAAAACCCGTTAGCTGCTAGTATGCTGTGTGTTGTGCCTCGGTGTGCATTGTTTACACAACGTGCGTTACGCTACTTAATATGTCCGTGTGGAAACTCGTTCGGTACACCTCCGAACCGAACCGGAACCCCCGTACATACAAATACACGTACCGTTACACCCCTAATATATACACACCAGTGGTGTGCCGTCAGGGCCAGCAAGGCCTTCTCGGCTGGCCTAACATAACCAGAATTTATGATCATAATTAAAGGGGAACATTATCACCAGACCTATGTAAGCGTCAATATATACCTTGATGTTGCAGAAAAAAGTCCTTTTTTTTTTTAACCGATTTCCGAACTCTAAATGGGTGAATTTTGGCGAATTAAACGCCTTTCTATTATTCGCTCTCGGAGCGATGACGTCACAACGTGACGTCACATCGGGAAGCAATCCGCCATTTTCTCACTTTCGTCGGTGTGTTGTCGGAGGGTGTAACAACACGAACAGGGACGGATTCAAGTTACACCAGTGGCCCAAAGATGCGAAAGTGGCAAGAAATTGGACGAAATTTGTTCAAAATACGAGGGTGTGGGGAAAGCCGACGAAATGGTCAGTCGTTTGTTTCGCACACTTTACCGACGAAAGCTATGCTACGACAGAGATGGCAAGAATGAACCGAAGATGATCAAGAGAAGAATATCGACCCTAGCTTCCCTGACTTGCTGACATCAACTCCAAAACTGGACAGATTGTGACGACCGGGGCGCATGGTGATGCGGGGTTTCGTTCTCCCAGGATGCAACGGACTTCGGACACAGCGTGAAGGTAAAAGAAATGATTTATTTACCGGAATAAATTATACTGGAACAAAGAAAAGGGTGCTCAGCACATAAGGCAAAAACTAAAAGAGCTAGCATGGGAGCTAGAAGGTAAAAAAGGAGTTTAGCGTGGAAGCTAACAGGTACAGAGCCAGAACAAAAGTCGTCAACTGTTGCATGAAAACAAACTACGAAGCAAGAACGAATGACAGGGAGGACAGGCTTAAATAATAATGTCAGTGATGACAAACAGGTGCGTGTTGGGAAACAAACGCGGCAGGTGAAAATAATAAGCAGCCATGGCAACAAACTCAGGTGTACAAAACAGGTACTCAAGGAGTCCAAAACTAACCAAAAACACAAGTATCTTGAAAACGTAAACAAAAAATATGATCCGGGCAGCGGATCATAACAGTACCCCCCCTTAAGGGACAGATTCCAGATGTCCCCTAGAAAAACTAAAACCCCCCCAACTATAACAAAGTTCAAGAGTCAAGGGAGGGTGGAGGGAGGATTTGGCGGAGGGTCGCCAGGTCACATGTCCCCGAATCCACCGGGGACGAGTCAGGTGGCGGCGGCGAATGGAACGCCGCTGCCGGAGGCGAGGCGGGCGACCACGGAAAGGCCACATTTGTGGCTGCCGAGAAGGTGGGCGTGAGTGGCGCCAGAAGTTCAGCAGCCGGAGAGTTCTGCGACTACGTCTCGGGTGTCGCTGCTGTTTGCGCCACTGGCGTCCATACTCTAACCTCCGAGAGCGCCGCTTGCGCCGCCAGACCACCCAAGGTCGCTGAGACGACGAGGAGAGAGCAGACGTCACCGTGGAAGCAGGAGGAAGCGTCGTCGTCGCCGTGGAAGCAGGAGGAAGCGTCGTCGTCGCCGTGGAAACAGGAGGAAGCGCCGTGGAAACAGGAGGAAGCGTCGTCGTCGCCGTGGAAACAGGAAGCGTCGTCGTCGCCGTGGAAACAGGAAGCGTCGTCGTCGCCGTGGAAACAGGAAGCGTCGTCGCCGTGGAAACAGGAAGCGTCGTCGCCGTGGAAACAGGAGGCGTCGTCGCCGTGGAAACAGGAGGCGTAGTCTCTGTCGGCGTGGGCGGAGCCGTTGCCATGGAAGCAGGCGGCGTCGTCTCTGTCAGCGTGGGCGGAGCCGTCGCCATGGAAGCAGGAGGCGTCGTCTCTGTCGGCGTGGGCGGAGCCGTCGCCATGGAAGCAGGAGGCTTCGTCTCTGTCGGCGTGGGCGGAGCCGTCGCCATGGAAGCAGGAGGCCACGTGTCTGTCGGCGTGGGCGGAGCCAGAGGCGGAGCAGGCGGCTCGTCTGACGGCGTGGGCGGAGCCAGAGGCGGAGCAGGCGGCTCGTCTGTCGGCGTGGGCGGAGCCAGAGGCGGAGCAGGCGGCTCGTCTGTCGGCGTGGGCGGAGCAGGCGGCTCGTCTGTCGGCGTGGGCGGAGCCAGAGGCGGAGCAGGCGGCTCGTCTGTCGGCGTGGGCGGAGCAGGCAACGGAGTATCTGCGAGTGGTGGATGTCTCAGCTGGGCTGCTGGGTTGGCCGTAGGGGGAATCATCACCTGCAGCGCGGTGAGAATACTTCCCAGCTGTCTCTCCAAAGCGTCAAGGCGGGCGTCTTGGCGTTCCGCCATGGCGTTGACGCAAGCCCCAAGAACGCCAAACTGTTCCTCCTGTTGTCCAAGTTGTTTGGCCTGTTGGTGCAATGCCCTTTTTACTTGGTCGGTCACTGCGGGGTCTCGTGTGCATTGCAGCGATGGAGCAGGAGGTGGAGAGGATGGTGTTTGCAGGACCACCAGGGTTGATGGTGGCGTCAGAGTGGCAGGCGTCCGGGCTGTCGTTGTCGTTGCCGTGGAAACAGGTGCTGGTGCGGAAACCAGACTTGGAGTCGGTGCTGGTGTGGAAACCAGACTTGGATTCGGTGCTGGTGCGAGAACCAGCCTTGGAGCAGGTGCTGGGCGTGACTTTGGCGGAGGTGGCCTGGCCGGGGGTTGCGGCTTAGCATGCCGAAGGTCTGGTGGCGGAGGCCGGCATGGAGGTTTGGGCTTGGCTGGGCGCAGCTGTGCCCGCCCACTAGCAAAGCACCCAGTACTAGCCCCCCCCTCAAGAAGCGGATCCCAGACGCGTCTTGTGCAGTCTGGAACAGTCTTTAGGGGTGGGAGGGAGGAGGTGAGGAGGTGGGTAGGCTCCTGCCCTTTTGATTGTCCAAATTGTCTATTCTGCTCTTCAATAGTGGACTGTAGGGACGACCAAGAGGGAGAAAACAGAGGAGTGGGCGGAGCTTGAACCATAGAGGGTGGGGCTTGAAAACCAGAATGTGACTGGTACTGACTAGACTTATAATTAACAAAAATGTCCTGATAGTATTTAATTGTTGAATTAAAGTCATTTGGAGGCGGCTGACAGAAAGAGTTGACTGAATTTAAAAAAATGTCTTCGTCTATGACGTCATCACCAGTGGACGGGATGACGTCATCCGCGCGGGTCTCCAGCTGACTGACAGCCCAATCAGTGAACTGTTTGGCAAAGTGAGTGATGGGATTACCAAACATCGGCGGAGGGGAATCCTGGGCTGCTTGGCTGTGTTCCGGAGGGAAGAATTGCGGGGGTGGCGCGTCTCTGTCGCGAGCTGAAGCCGTTTTGTGTGACTTCCGCCTTCGCTGACGCGTGCGAGCGGGCTGAGAGCGGACCTCCCCGGGCCAGATGGAGTCGATCGGGACCAGAACACCTCCAGGTCCCCATATCATCTCCTCATCTGGAGAACAGCGGAGCGTCTCTGCTTCCATCGCTCGGAGGACCATCCACGCACCTTCATCTACCTCCGCCATGCCCGATGCGAAATAACTTTTTGCTTGCTTCGTACTGTGACGACCGGGGCGCATGGTGATGCGGGGTTTCGTTCTCCCAGGATGCAACGGACTTCGGACACAGCGTGAAGGTAAAATAAATGATTTATTTACCGGAATAAATTATACTGGAACAAAGAAAAGGGTGCTCAGCACATAAGGCAAAAACTAAAAGAGCTAGCATGGGAGCTAGAAGGTAAAAAAGGAGTTTAGCGTGGAAGCTAACAGGTACAGAGCCAGAACAAAAGTCGTCAACTGTTACATGAAAACAAACTACGAAGCAAGAACGAATGACAGGGAGGACAGGCTTAAATAATAATGTCAGTGATGACAAACAGGTGCGTGTTGGGAAACAAACGCGGCAGGTGAAAATAATAAGCAGCCATGGCAACAAACTCAGGTGTACAAAACAGGTACTCAAGGAGTCCAAAACTAACCAAAAACACAAGTATCTTGAAAACGTAAACAAAAAATATGATCCGGGCAGCGGATCATAACACAGATCAGCTTTCAGGAAAAGAGAGCGTATGAGGGTATGTCTACAGAATATATTAATTGATGAAAACTTTATTTATTACTCGCGGTTTTACGTAAATTATTATACATAAACTGTGTTTACCAACATTTATTTTTTTCAATCATTCGAGTACATTCGGGTAGTCTTGTGTAATGCAGTATTTTGTGTCTATTTAGGTATGGTTAACCTGAGTGCTGAAATGGTGGAAAAATATATGTTCTTAGCGCGCCTGAAATGGGCTGTCTGCACTCTCAAAGTGCATGTTGTTGCCAAATGTATTTCAGATGCTGTAAACCTAGTTCATAGTTGTTAGTTTCCTTTAATGCCAAACAAACACATACCAATCGTTGGTTAGAAGGCGATCGCCGAATTCGTCCTCGCTTTCTCCCGTGTCCCTGGCTGTCGTGTCGTTTTCATCGGTTTCGCTTGCATACGGTTCAAACCGATATGGCTCAATAGCTTCAGTTTCTTCTTCAATTTCGTTTTCGCTACCTGCCTCCACACTACAACCATCCGTTTCAATACATGCGTAATCTGTTGAATCGCTTAAGCCGCTGAAATCCGAGTCTGAATCCGAGCTAATGCCGCTATTCCTTGCTGTTCTTTCCGCCATGTTTGTTTGTGTTGGCATCACTATGTGACGTCACAGGAAAATAGACGGGTGTTTATAACGATGGTTAAAATCAGGCACTTTGAAGCTTTTTTTAGGGATATTGCGTGATGCGTAAAATTTAAAAAAAAAACTTCCAAAAATAAAATAAGCCACTGGGAACTGATTTTTAATGGTTTTAACCCTTCTGAAATTGTGATAATGTTCCCCTTTAAAGATAAAAATATGTTTTTATTTACTTTCCCTAAATATCTAAACATATTCATATTCTCTTCATGTCATATTATGCTCCTTCCAGTGCTGTTGTTTTTAGGTTAGAGTTTGTATCCAATCAGAATTCAGATATCTTATATTGCCATGCTGTACCAAATCCGCCCGAGGCCTTCAGACTCAACAATGCGGGCGTCCGTGCACTGTAAGTGAACGGGGACATACAGTTGATAGACAATTGCGATAGCCAATCAGATCACGGGTTGTTGTCGGTAAGGCCTTCTAGCTGTGATTGGATACTCTGGAGTCCCAAGTGAGTATCTAATCGCAAGTTGCGAAAACAGGAAGTGGCACCGGAGCCATACAAGCTATAGAAAGCCACAGAAAACTCACCGGTAACTCACAAAGAAGGAGAGCATGTTCTATTGTTTTATACAATTATTTTAATTTTGACAGTACCACGTAAGACATGTTTTAATTGCTGAAGCGGGTTTATTGAATGTTAAATACGCCGAAAAATAGACCGTTTTGTACACTGTTGAGGGGATTTAATGCCCACACTGCAAAAAGTCAGAGTTCAAAAACAATAAAAAAACAATAAAAAAATGAGGGGTATTTTATTTGAACTAAGCAAAATTATCTGCCAATAGAAAAAGGTAAATTCGGCTTGTCAAGACTTTCCAAAACAAGTAAAATTAGCTAACCTCAATGAACCCAAAAAATATCTTAAAATAAGTATATTCTCACTAATAACAAGTGCACTTTTCTTGGTAGGAAAAAAAAGACTTTCTGCGCAATATGTTGACAAATATTCTTAAATAAAGTAAATGCTAGTGCCATTGTCTTGACATAATGATATGCGCTCAGCATCAGGATTTTTTTTTTCATGCTTGAAGTAAGAAATGATTACTTTAAAAAAGTATTTTTATACTTGTGAGTGTTGATGACACAGCTTTGCAACAGTTGATATTCTAGTTTCAAGCATGTTTTACTCAATATAGGTCATCAAATCTCAGCAACAAGCTGGAATATCTTACTGAGATCATTTAGGACCAAAACCCTTAAAACAAGTAAAACACTCTAACATAAAATCTGCTTAGTGAGAAGAATTATCTTATTAGACAGAAAATAAGCAAATATCACCCTTATTTGAGATATTTCATCTTACTTAGATTTCAGTTTTTGCAGTGCAGTAGCATTCAAGTGTACCAAACCACGATGACTATCAACACGTCTCCACCGTATCAGAACGTTTACCATGACCTGCATATGAATTCTCACTAGCAATCCCTCCTGTGTTTTAATGTGTGTAAGGGTTTGTTTTTTCAACTTTTATTTAGTTTGTTTGTTTGCATGCAGACAGATGGACATCATCAACTTGTGGACAGTTGCAGGTCAGTCATCCCAAAAAGTATCTGTAAACACGGCCGTCCGCATGCTTTTATTTACAATTAGCTCGGCGCAAACACGGCCGGTGATTTATGGGATTTTGTCAAAGGCAAACAGCGTGTAATTATAAAGCAAACAGACGTTTCATGTCAACAGTGACATATTTATGTGAAGTTTCTTGCCTGAAAGCTGGGAGTTAATACCAAGTATTAAGCAGCTTTGTTATGACCGCCAAACTTCATTTAAAAACAACACTTTCTTCTTCACGTCGTCTGTTTAATTTGGTAATAAACTTGATGTGTGAGTTTGCTGTACTCAGTAAAGCTCTTAAAGGGCCGGTACTGGTGTTTTTTTTTTTACGCTGCAATTAGACCAGGGGTGTCCAAACTTTTTTCCATTGAGCAACGCACAGTAAAAAATTAAAGCATGCTCAGGCCATTTTGATATTTTTCATTTTTAAAACCATTATTTTATATAGATTTTTTTCAAACTTTAGGGCTCCCCTTAGTTTGGTGCCGAGGACCTGGATTTTTTTTTTTAAATAAGTCAAATATAAAAAAAATTCCCAGCGTTTGTTTTGCTTTATGCCCTTTTTGTTACAGAAAACCCCTGTTTTTTGGCAAACACACAAATATGAAATACTTTCCCCCAAAAGAGTTAAAAATAAGTCTTAATTTATTTTATTTTATTTTTTTACTTTTTTTTAACTTTCATCACATACATCTCTAGATCAACTTCAGATCTATCCGTTGATTACAAGTTGTTTTTTGAAATTAAAGCATGCTCGGGCCATTTTGATATTTTTATTTTCAAAACCAATAGTATAAATATATATTTATTTTTAACCTTTAGGGCTCACCTTAAGTTTGGTCCCGGAGGACCCAAAAAAATGCTAAAAATAAGTCATATATTATTTTTTTCCCCAATGCATAAATCTCTAGATGTCAATATAACATTTTTTTGGTTTTGCTTTATGCCTTTTCTATTACAGAAAACCACTGTTTATTTGGCAAACAGACAAAATATGGAATATTTTCCCCCAAAATAAAAGTAATAAAAATAACTCGTAATTTTTTTATTTATTTTTTTAACTTTCAACACATACATCTCTAGAGCAACTTCAGATCTAACCGTTGATTACAGGTTTTTAATTTTTATTTTTTAAATGTTTTTTTGTTTGTTCGTTCTATGCCCTTTTTGTCTAAGAAACCCAGTTTTTCTTATGGCAAACACACAAAATATGCAATATTTTCTCCCAAAAGGGCTCCACTCATAAAAGTGTTAGAATAAGTCATACTTTTTTTACATTTTCTTTTTTTTTTTACTTTCAACACTTTCTTCTTCACGTCGTCTGTTTAATTTGGTAACAAACTTGATATGGGAGTTTGATGTATTTAGTAAAGCTCTTAAAGGGCCGGTGCTGGTTCTTTTTTTTTTTTATGAGCTTCTTTTTAACACTGCAATTAGACCAGGGGTGTTAAAACGATTTTCCATTGAGCACCGCACACTAAAAAATGTAAGCATGCTTGGGCCATTTTTTATATTTTACATTTTTAAAAGCAATATTATATATATATATATATATATATATATATATATATATATATATATATATATATATATATATATATATATATATATATATATATATATATATAATTATGTATTATTATTATTATTTATTTAAGGGCTCCCCTGAGGTTTGGTCCCAGGGACTCGGAATTTTTTTTTTAATGAAGTCATTTATAAAAAAAAATTCCCAATGTATAAATCTCTAGATGTCAATAAAACAATTTTTTTTTTTTTTGCTTTATGCCCTTTTTGTTACAGAAAACCGCAAAAACACAAAAGATTCCCCCAATTCCAACCCTTGATGCTGAGTGCCAAGCAGGGATGTAATGGGTCCCATTTTTATAGTCTTTGATGTTGAAGCACAGTACGTCTGACTATGGTAGCCGTAATGCTCCGAGCGGTGCGGCTTACAAAAGTCGTACTAAAACATTTTGACAGATTTTTGAACGCTGTGTGTAATGTTTTATACTCTCAATGAAGTTTTGCTGTTACTTGCTTATGGGTACTTGCTAGCGTCATTTATGGAACAGGCGTCCAGTTGCAGTCCTCACGTATCTCTTATGTGTGACTGGTCACACTTATCAACACACTATGTATCAAATAAAATGTCCTCGAGGTTGGTAAGCGCAACCAGAATTTACACAGGTGCACACTGTCGATTTTTCAGCCTTATAGTCCGAAAAATACGATACACACGATATGTTGTTTGGATATGTTGCTCACACGGCTGTTTTTGAATAATTCCAGGAAAGTAGAAGAATGCAGCTAAGCTGTTCGGTAGCGATTCGTGAGCGCCTTTAGCAAAGTGGTGGGCGGGGCTTGGCCCACTGACCACGCCCCTTTTAATGTTGACAATAAGCAACAATATCTTTGTAGTTGGGCTGCTCAGACTGATCTGATCGTTGATCAGCGCCTCTGGCTGAGCTCCAACCGGCTGTGACGGACCCCACAGAGTGTGGAGGAGTGGGGACTGGAAGGGGGGGCCGACGTGGGGACTCGGGGTGGGGGTGGGGGTGGGGGGGTCCAGGGTGTACGAGACGCCGCTGATCTCTGATCCAAGATCTGACAGTCGGCTCCCTCAGGAGGACACTGCCTGGGGTGTCAGACGCTTTGATCCACTTTCTGTGGAATGCACACACACACACACACACACACACACACACACACACACACCCCTCTTACAGGGCCGGCACACAAATAGAGAAGCTGGCACGGGGCTACGGCGGTGTCCGAGTGCCATTCCATAATCAAATAAATTCCGCCGACATGAAACTAATACTTGACCACAGTGGGCGACTACGGTGGCCTCTGTGTGTGTGGCGGCTGTTTGCTCGGGCTCATGTCCGACATGTCAACGCGCTGGCAAGGACGATAATCACTTGAATGCACACACAACTTTAGACTGGCCTCATTCATGCTGCTGGAAGCTATCTTTGCCAACACCACACACACACACACACACACACACACACACACACACACACACACACACACACACACACACACACACACACACACACATTCCTGTATTTCTTACTTTCTTGAGACCGCCGAATAATGCCTACCTCTTTAGGACCACCCTTTCTAAATATATAAAGATGTGTATTTACAATATTAATAATATATACACACTATGCAAATATTAAAAAGCTTGTTGTGAAAAAGGAGTTGGAATTTCACAAGAAAAAGGTCACAATTTCACAAGAAAAACTTAGAATTTTGACAGTATTATAATAAAAGTCGTAATTTTACTCAACGCAAGTCAAAATGTTACAAGAAAAACTCAACATTTGTGCAATATTATGATAAAAGTTGGAATTTTGCTCAATAACAGTCGCAATTTTACAAGAAAAGCGTAAAATGTTGGCAATTTTATGAAAAAAGTCGTAATTTTACTCGACAAAAGTCACAATTTTATAAGAAAACTTAAAAATTTTGGCAATATTATAATAATAATCGGAATTTTACTTGGCAAAATTGTGACGGAAGTCACGATTTTTCTCAAAAAAATTTCACTATTTTACAAGAACAACAACACAAATTGGCAGTATTGTGATAAAAGTCAGAATTTTATATGACAAATGTCACCATTTTGCATTAAAAAGTAATCATTTTTCATAAAAAAGTAATCATTTTACATGTAAAAGTAATCATTTTACAGGAAAATTATACAGAAACAGAAAGAATATGAGAAATGGTTCCTAATTTTATAAGAAAAAAGTCAACACATTGTGAGAAAAGACTGCTTTTAGTTCATTTAATTATTTTTGAATTTTTGTTTGTAATCGGTTTTTAATCTTCATTATTTACTTCAAGTTATTACAGTATGTCTCTATATACATATATATATATATATACTTTTTTTTTTTTTTAATTAATTTTGGCCAAAGGGGGTGCATTTAAATTTCTTACACACACTTGTTATTACATATGTTGATCAGAGGGGGAGCACTATTTAACGATAAAATATTGCAATATTACAAAAACTGAAAAAATATGAGAAATTGTTCTCAATTTTATAAAAAAAAAAGTCGACACATTATGAGAAAAAGACTGCTTTTAGTTAATAAAAAACGGTTTTAATTTTTTGTTTGTAATTAGTTTTTAATATAAATAAATAAATGATAAATGGGTTGTACTTGTATAGCGCTTTTCTACCTTCAAGGTACTCAAAGCACTTTGACACTACTTCCACATTTACCCATTCACACACACATTCACACACTGATGGAGGGAGCTGCCATGCAAGGCGCTAACCAGCACCCATCAGGAGCAAGGGTGAAGTGTCTTGCTCAGGACACAACGGACATGACGAGGTTGGTACTAGGTGGGGATTGAACCAGGGACCCTCGGGTTGCGCACGGCCACTCTTCCACTGCGCCACGCCGTCTTCAGTATTTACTTCAAGTTATTACAGTATGTCTCTATATAATTTTTTTATTTTTTTATTTTGGCCAGAGGGGGCACGTTTGAATTTAATACACACACTTGTTATTACATATGTTGATCAGAGGGGGAGCACTATTTTAAGATAAAATATTGCAATATTACAAAAACTGAAAAAATATGAGAAATTGTTCCCAATTTTATAAAAAAAAAAGTCGACACATTCTGAGAAAAAGACTGCTTATAGTTAATAAAAAACGGTTTTAATTTTTTGTTTGTAATTAGTTTTTAGTTATTACAGTATGTCTCTATATACATTTTTTTAAATTTAATTTTGGCCAAAGGGGGCGCGTTTCAATTTCTTACACCCACTTGTTATTACTATGTTGGCCAGAGGGGGAGCACTTCAGATTTTTACACACACTTGTTATTTCATATGTTGACCAGAGGGGGAGCACTTTTAAAACCGACACACAGTCAATTTGGAAAAATCCCTCCTTTTTGGGACCACCCTCATTTTGATAGATTTCACCAGCAGGGGTGCAAATGAGACATTCTCTATTAGATGCAATGGTCGATTGTAGCTGAGATAGGCTCCAGCGCCCCCCGCGACCCCAAAGGGAATAAGCGGTAGAAAATGGATGGATGGATGGGTTTTCTGTATTGGGACCATGATTTATGTCATCACTTATTCACACCTCCTCATATGGAAGCTACTTTTCCTTGTTGATGTCTCAAGAAGGGTAGAAATACAAGAACACACACACACACACGCACACACACACGCGCACACACACGCACACACAGCAGCTGCAGTTTGGACGGCAGGCTTTAATCATCACACATTCACTTCCCTGCCTCTTATCTGCAAGAGGCAGGGAAGCGTTCCATCAACCGCACATTATTCTTTGGACGTTTTCCCACAATGCCGAGGGGCTAAGCGTCCTTCACCCACATCCAAACTTTGCAGATTTCAGGTGCCGCAACCAGGTGAGGCCTGATGAGGAGATATCGAGACGGTAATCCCACAATGCGGCCCGCAGGAGTGTAAGCATTCAACGTGTCCTTCTGGAAGTGCCAGGAATCGAGATAGTGAACGACTCAAATTACAACTGAGCTCCAGAGTCAAAAACAATTCAAAGTGTCAAGTTGTCAAATTTTGTTCATGAGAAAAATGCGGTTCTGTCACTTTAACAGAAACAAAACTTTACGGGTTTTTTTTTGCCTTTATTTTGAAGAGCCCACTCTTATTCTGTTACTTCCTTTATTGTTGACGCTTGACTTCCTGTTCCCGTCGCATCCGACATCGACAGCATACTCACGTTACTCCAGGACTGGTAAAACATGCTAAGAAAGATTTATTTGTCATATTCTGTGTGAATATTTGTGAGAGGTTATTTTATTGTGCCTCGTGTTTGTGTTGTTTATATGTCACATTTAAGGAGCGTCACTACGAGCTGTGTGTGGAAGATAGGCTAACAAACTTAGCGCCCTCGGAAGCGGAAGGAGGTAGGAGGAGACTAGTGGTTTATTTTTTTTTTATTTTTATTTTTTTTTATAAACCTTTATTTATAAGTTTCAACATTTACAAATAGTTGAGAAATAATAATCAGAGTAAGAACAAAAACAGTACAAAACAGTAAAAAAAAAACCCAGTACAAAACAGCGCCAGGGGGTTGTAAATTCAAAGTAACTAAAATAGAATGCAAAAAAATAAATAAATAAATAAATAAATAAATAAAATAAATAAATAAATAAATATATATATATATATATATATATATATATATATATATATATATATATATATATATAACAAACAAACAGTGCTCACTCAATTTCAGTAAATAACTTACATTTGGAACACAGCATCATCGTTTTCACAGCTTTTTGGTTGCTAGAGGTAGAGAGTGTTTTAAACATAGAGTTCTAAATCTTTTTTAAAGGCACAAAAAACAGGTCGGGTATTGAGAAACTTACATTTATGAATATAAAACTTAGCCAATAGTATAATGAGGTTGCAAAGGTAAAATTCCTTTTCAAATTGTTTTTCAAACAGTCAAAGCTCTCTGCATCAAGTGGGCCGCTACAGTCAGTATTTATTATTTCCATCAAAGATGTTGCATCGAACATATATTGTATTTTCCAGATTATAAAACCACACCCACTAAATTTGAGAAGAAAAAAGTATTTTCCCATAAATTAGCCGCACCGAACTATAAGTCTCATATATATATATATACGTTGCGAAATTAGTTAATTACACAGAAAGATTGTGTAAATGTTTGTTTACATACCTTAATTCTTTACAAACGGTGCCTGTAACAAGGCAGTAAAATGGCTGATCAAACAAAACAGAAGTCATCGTCAAGAACCCACTACCTGCGGAAGCTAGCTCTCCAATCAGCTAAAGAGACTCAATATATCCACGGTGGTGTTTTTGTGAGTTTACTGAGGAATTTGTGAAACTGAAACAATGCAAAAAAGAATGCAGTTGTAAGTTAATAATACTAAAACACTCGTAAACGTGTTAGCATATTAACTAATGCTAACAACGCTAGCGTCATTACATTACAATAGCACGTACAAATATGCATGAAAACACTACAGACATCACACATTAGACTGTTTAGTCAGTATAAACAGTTTTAGTTATATTGTAAAACTTACAAACGTTGTTTGGAGTGATGAATGAAGAACCCACACGAGTAAAAACGCTATGGACGGCTCAGATTTTCATTTGATTTATTTATTTAATAAGACAATGTACAATTACATTATACATAAAGCAGACTAGAGCTTAGTAGCTAATTTTACATCTGCAGTCTTAAGGTTGGAGGGGTCAAAGTGCATGATGCATACAGTGCAAGTTAGTAGAAAACGGAACGGCAATTGTACTTCCGGTTGAAAGCCCAGTCTAAACAAGAGGGTAATGCAGCACCTGCGTTAAGTGAACTCCAAAAGATGGCGCCATAGCACAGACAATAATAAACCTTTTTTTTAATTTATTTTTTTACTATTTGCATTATGGTCATCAGCGAAGAAAAATCCATAAATTAGTTGCACCGTTTTAATAGCCCGCAGGACTCAAAGCGTAGAAAAAAAGTAGCGGCTTATAGTCCAGAATTTATGGCAAATAGAATATTTTTTTAAATAAGATGACGGTATCCATAGAACAGGAAATGGAACTTACAGCAACATAGATATTATAGTCGGCATCAGCAATGAGAGAAGAAAGTATAACAGTTAGGGATCGCAGTTGATAAGATTTTTCCGGTTCCAATTCCACTTTGAATTCAGCTTAACGATTTGGTTCTTTATCGGTTTTTATTTGGAAAAAAACAAAACAAAATTGTGGGCTAGCATCAGTGTTGTTTAGTTTATAGCTAACATGACCTTAGAAAGCCTACAGTGAGGTTTTAACAGGCACAAAGCATAAGACTTCAAAAACATATATGTACAAGAAATAAATATTGTTCTGTAGAATTTAACAAAAATAAAACTGTGGAGGGAGGTGTGGCCAGCGCTGCCTGCAGGAGCGGAGGTCACCGCCTCTGTCCATGGTGCTGAGGACAGAGCACTATCAGACGGGGGCGTGGCAGTGCTGACGGCGAGACACAGCTGAACAGGTGATTAGATCTCCCAGGTGGTACGAGTTATCTAATCATCTGTTGTCTTTAACAGTAAGCGGCCGGGAACAGGAGGGGAGAGAGGATACGGAGGTGACTGAAAAGTCACGTCCTGCTGGAGAAAACTTTGATAAAATCTATGTACATTAAAACCTGGTTAAAAACTGCACGCTTGGCTCCGATGCCGTGTCTAACAGTGGATCGACAATATTCTGACGATATTGCCAATTTTTTTGTTGTTCTTGTAAAATAGTGACATTTTTTGAGTAAAAGTATGACTTTTGGCATCATTTTGCCAAGTAAAATTCCGATCATTATTATAATATTGCCAAAATTGTAACGTTTTCTAATAAAATTGTGACTTTTGTCGAGTAAAATTACGATCATTATTATAATATTGCCAAAATTGTAACGTTTTCTGATAAAATTGTGACTTTTGTCGAGTAAAATTTCGACTCTTTTCATAAAATTGCCAAAATGTTAAGCTTTTCTTGTAGGATTGCGACTGTTGAGTAAAATTCCAACTTTTATCATAATATTGCACAAATGTTGAGTTTTTCTTGTCAAATTTTGACTTGCGTTGAGGAAAATGACAACTTTTATTATAATACTGCCAACATATTTTAAGTTTTTCTTGTGAAATTGTGACCTTTTTCTTGTCAAATTCCAACTCATTTTTCACAACAAGCTTTTTTATATCTGCATAGTATGTATATATTATTAATGTTGTAAATACAAATCTTTATATATCTAGAAAGGGCAGTCCTAAAGACGTAGCCGTTTTTCGGAGGTCCCAAGAAGGTAAGAAATACAAGAAAATGTGTGTTTGTGAGTGTGTGTTTGTGTGTGTGTGTGTGTGTGCGTGTGTGTGTGTTGGAGAGGAATGTGTGATGAAAGTGAAGGTGTGAGCCAGATGGAGAGTCTCTGGCAGATTGTTGCACACCAGGAAAAGTTGAGCTAATGTTTAAAGAGACTGATTACAACCAGATGATGAAACTTTTAGTTCCTTGCAACGCTCCTTGTAAAGTTCCATCTTCATTAGTGAAGTGCGACCAATGCTCTTGTGTTCCCACTTCCACTTTGTCTTGGGTCAATAGATTCTTGTCGATGCAAGTCGTAATATTAATAACATTCATTCCAGGAAGGCCTAATGCTACTGGGAACACAACCTTAGACTTAGACTTCCTTTTTATTGTCATTCAAAGGTGAACTTTACAGCACAGATAAGAACGAAATTTTGTGCGAAAATCTTGTGCGCGTCTGTAGCTTTAATGCTAATAAGCTGTGTCCGTCCACACCTGTCACAGACAGAGTGTGTGTCTCCAATAAGTGTAATTGTCGACCTCACTTGACCCATTTTTTACACAAATACTGTTACTCTGCACTTTTTCAACATAATAGATGCATATAGCACATGCAACAACATAATATTTAGAAGTGAGACAGGAGAACATAAACCATAGCAACACTAGCATAGCTATGTTAGCTACATGCTAACTTCACACTCACAATCAAACAGTAGCATCATCTTAGGTTTCCTCTCAGGGATTAATAAAGTATTTCTGATTCTGATGAACCTTCTTGACCCACTCAATTATTAACACTGAATTAGTAGTCTTAGTCTTAATTTTAATCATATTCTATAGTTGCATCTAAAGAAATGACAGTTCACAACTTTATCAAATGATATGAAAGCATGTCTTAATCGCAAATATTATTATTCATTGAACACATAAATCTTAGACTTAAGTCAGCCTGTTTAGAAAAATAAGTGCCAATCAAATATACTGCATGAGAAGGCACAAATAAAGAACTGACAAAAATATAAATGTACCTACAATAATGTTGTGCTAAAATAAATCAACTAAATTAACAATAAGTATGTTTATTAACTAAACTGTTAGAAAATTGAAGAACAAATGAAAATACAACTTCGCCACTTTAGTCATAATTTTTGCGCTTAAGAAACTTCTCAATGACTTTAGTATGGCGTCACATTAGTGCCAAAAATCAGAGCGCATAAAAACTGTTATCGCGCGCTGATTCTCCACTTCGTGCGCGCGCGACACCCTTGCGCGCTCTCTGTGTACTCCTGGCATCTCTCCTCTCGCTGTCATGTTTCTTTTTGGCACTTTGGGGGCGGGTATGCTTAGACGGCCCCTCCTTTCTGATTGGCTGTGAGCATTTTTCATATGACCAATCATTCTCCAGTGTAGCAACGTTGTAGCCGTCTTACCTCGGACATCTAGCCTCAATCATTACATTGATGTCAATGGTACATGTACTAATTAAATTACCATAACTTGCTCGATTTTCGACCAATTTACAAACGGTTTGCCTTGTTACAAATCTTATTACATGTAGATATGACATAGGATGCTGTACCTGTTGAAATTACCTCTTTCGGTTTAAAAAAAATGACTTAATTGTGCAACATAGTTGTGTAGGGTCAGTGTTAGTCAGTTCTCTGATTATTTTAAACTGTTTCAGAATACATTATTAAAAGCTATTTTTAACATTTTAAAAACAAAATTCAAAGATTATTTCATTAATTTTATGGCTGAATGAAAAGAAATTCCATAAATTAGAAAACAAATGTTCAAGAAGAAGTGAAAATATAAAATAATGTTATGGTTGGATGTTATTGCGGGTGGACCAGTTCTGGCTGAAAGATGTGATTATGGTGTTTGTTGTCTTATTATTTATTTGGGTCACATTTTGTATTACCCTGTATTGTGTTTATGTGGTATGAAATAACCTTCATCAGCGCGCGTCATTTTTTTATCCACTTCTTCCTCCGTAAATCTTGATACATATTGACGATGACCCGCCCTGCTATACTTCTGATTGGCTCTGAGCATTTTTCAGCATTTTTCGCCTGACCAATCAGAAAGAAGGGGCCGTCTAAGCATACCCGCCCCCAAAGTGCCAAAAAGAAACATGACAGCGCGAGCAGAGATGCCAGGAGTACACAGAGAGCGCGCAGAAAGGCGTCGCGCGCGCAGAAAGGCATCGCGCGCGCACAGAAAGGCACCGCGCGCGCGCAAAAAGGCACCACGCGCGCGCAAAAGGGTGTCGCGCGCGCGCACGAAGTGGAGAATCAGCGCGCGATAACAGTTTTTATGCGCTCGGATTTTTGGCACTAATGTGACGCCATACTTTAGTTCCAGACTTTTTCTGTTTGATATTGTCTTCACTGCCACAAGTGGTGGGAAAGTGTATTACAACTGAGTACTGCTTAGGCCTAAATGGACCACAGCTGAGAAACTGATATTTTATAGTAAATCAATATTTAACTAATTACTTAAATGTGTTATTGAATCATTGAATAAATCATTTAATCATAAACATTTTAATCAATAATTAATTACATCAAGAAATAATGAATTGATAGTTCATTGAATCATGATAATGAATGAAATGATTACATTTTTAATTATTGATTTCAAGAACAGTTTGAAAAATTATTGGAATTGAATACATACATGTGTTACTACAAGTGTCATTAATTTATTTGATGTAAAATTACAAATAATTAAATAATTAAATTATTTAATGTAATTTTAAACTAAATGCCTTTTACACTAAATGTGTCATTAATTTATTTGATGTAAAATTACAAATAATTAAATGAATCAATTATTTATTGTAATTTTACACTAAATGTCTTATTAAATGTGTCATTAATTTATTTGATGTAAAATTACAAACAATTCAATGATTACATCATTGAATATAATTTTACACTAAATGTGTTATTAAATGTGTCATTAATGTATTTAATGTAAAATTACAAACAATTCAATGACTAAATTATTTAATGTGATTTTACATTAAATGTGTCATTAATGTATTTGATACAAAATCACAAATATCTAAATGATCAAATTATTTAATGTAATTTTACACTAAATGTCTTATTGATGTTTGTCATTAATTTATTTAATGTAACATTACAAATAATTAAATTAATAAATTATTTAATGTAATTTAAGTGTGTAATTAAATGTGTCATTAATTTATTTGATGTAAATTTACAAATAATTCAATGATTAAATTATTTAATATAATTTTGGACTAAATATGTTATTAATTTTGCATTAATTTATTTGATACAAAATTACAATTATTTCAATGATTAAAGTATTTGATGTAATTTTACACTAAATGTCTTATTAAAAGTGTCAATAATTTATTTGATGTAAAATTACAAATTATATTATTTAATTTAAATTTACACTAAATGTGTTATTAAATGTGTCATTAATTTATTTGGTGTAAAAATACAAATAATTGAATTAGTTAATGTTATTTTACACTAAATGTATTATTAAATGTGTCAATAATTTAACTGATGTAAAATCACAAATAATTAAATGAATAAATTGTTTATTTTAATTTTACACTAAATGTATTATTAAATGGGTCATTAATTTATTTGATGTAAATTTACAAATAGTTTAATGATACAATTATGTAATGTCATTTTACACTAAATGTGTTATTAAATGTGTCATTAATTTATTTGATGTAAATTTACAAATAGTTAAATGATACAATTATGTAATGTAATTTTATACTAAATATGTTATTAAATGTGTCATTAATTTATTTGATGTAAAATTACAAATAATTAAATTAATAATTAATTTAATTTAATTTTACACTGAATGTGTTATTTGATGTCAATAATGTACTTGATACAAAATTACAAATAGTTAAATGATTAAATTATTTAATGTAATTTTAAACTGAATGTCTTATTAAATGTGTCATTAATTTATTTAATGTAAAATTACAAATAATTAAATGAATCAATCCCATTTGACCCTCCATACTAAAGTGACCTGCACGTGACGCTTGACTTTTGTTGACGTTATCATCGTCTTTGAGAGCTGGTCTGCTTATCTAGCAGAGTCTTCCTCTGGTGCTCATTCCAATTGAAGAGCTGCTCTGTATCAATTATAATATACAAAAGGAGAGTTCATTTAAAAATGCATAATTTTTGTTCCAAAATGTGCAACTCGGACAAAAAAAAGGGGTTCTAGAAGGCAGCGAAAACAGCATTTTTGATGGCGAGGATGAGGAGGCACATCTGGATGAGGGCGGTGGGGGTCTAATAGGGCGAGAAGCAAAGGTCGGGCCTGTTATTGACATAGCTGCCATCTTCTTTGCACCCCCCCCCCCCCTGCCTCCACCTCCACTTCCACAGACACTTGAGCAAACACACGTGCACGATCCAAAGGCACATATGATTTTACTCATCCTCCTGGGCTGGGTGGGGGGTGGACCGTCATGCCCCGCCTTCCCAAAATGGGTTCCTGTCATGCACCAAGTCTCTCTGATTTATAAACGATGCGTTTCACTCCCCACACGTTTGTCGGTCACGGCGATTTATTCCGAGAAACAGGCCTCCTACTCTTACAGTGGATCACGTCGTAAGTCAGACACGCCTCCGCCATTTTCACGTGACCCAGGTCAGCTACTATTGCGTTTCATATCCTCCGTTTTTAAAATGTGTGCACACAGAGTGGCACGCGGGGAGGGAGGGTCACGTGACTCGTCACATTCCACCGGGGGTCCTGGCGAGGCCTTCTTGTCCCCCCGACAGGAGATTAGCTAGAGACACCAAGGTGAGAGCTGATGCCGACCATAGATAGACCCTCCCGGTGGTCTGCTGGGAAGTTTCAGGTGGAGCCTGCTGAGGTGCACGGTTAGAAGGTCAAAGGTCACACTTGATTGAAAAATGGTTCACATGCACGTCGGGTCTGTATGGAGGTTATTTTGTGTCTTTATTACCAAAGATAATTTGTGTAACTGAATTTTTAGCGTTTCAATTTTGTGAACTGGTTGTTGTTTTTTTACATCAAATAATGCTGACAACTTCATTGAAATTTTTTTTTTAGCAAAATGCTAGTTTTAACAATCAGTGTAAAAAAAAATCAGTGTTTAAAAATTCTGTGTTTAAAAATTCTGTGTTTAAAAATTCAGGGTTTGAAAATTCATTATATAAAAATTCAGTGTAAACAAATTCAGTGTAAAAAAATTAAGTGTAGAAAAATTAATTGTTGAAAAATCCAGTGTTCAAAAATTCAGTGTAAAAAAGGGAATAAGCGGTAGAAAATGGATGGATGGAAGAATCAGTCAAAAATTCAGTGTATAAAAATTCAGCGTGTAAAATTTCAGTGTTTAAAAATTCAATGTAAAATAATTTAGTGTAAAAAAATTCAATGTTGAAAAATTCTGTGTATAAAAATTCAGTGTAAAAAAATTAATTGTTGAAAAATCCAGTGTTCAAAAATTCAGTGTAAAAAGAATCAGTCAAAAATTCAGTGTATAAAAATTCAGCGTGTAAAATTTCAGTGTTTAAAAATTTAATGTAAAATAATTTAGTGTAAAAAAATTCAATGTTGAAAAATTCTGTGTATTAAAATTCAGTGTTTGAAAGTTCAGTATATAAAAATTCAGTGTAAAAAATTGTTGAAAAATTCTGGGTTTAAAAATATTCAGTTAAAAAGATTTCTGTTTAAAAATTCAGTATAAAAATTCAGCGTATAAAATTTCAGTGTTTAAAAATTCAATGTAAAATAATTTAGTGTAAAAAAATTATATGTTAAAAAATTCAGTGTATAAAAATTTTGCCTATAAAATTTCAGTGTAAGAAAATACATTGTTGAAAAATTCAGTGTTTAAAATTCAGTGTATAAAAATTCAGGGTAAAAAAATTCAGTTTAAAAAAACTCAGTGTTTAAAAATTCAGAGTAAAAGCATTTATTTAAAAAGATTCACTGTTGAAAAATTCAGGGTTTGAAAATTCAGTGTATAAGAATTTATTTTTTTTACACTGAATTTTTATACACTGAATTTGTAAACACTGAATTTTAGACACGCATTTTTCTAACAGTTTATTTGTCATTGAAATTGTCAGTATAATTTATGAAAAGAAATTCAGTTCACAAAATTCAAACCCAAGCATTTCAGTCACATAAATTCAGTATAAAAATAAGCTTTTGTAATAAAGACACAAATGAACCTCCAGAGCACTTCGCTTTTTCCACATTTTGTCATGTTACAGCCTTTTTACAAAACGGAATAAATCCATTCTACAAACAATACCACATCATGAAAAGTGAAAAGTTTTTTTTTTTTGTGCAAAATGAAAAACTGAGAAATTCCATGTAAGTATTCACAGCCGAGTCACAAGGTTTGCGGACCCCAGGTCTAAAGTAACTACCGTACTTTCTGGAATATAGAGCATACGGGTATATAAGCCGCACCCACTAGATTTCAGGATTTTTTTTTGCCATTTATTAGCTGCACTGGACTATAAGCCGCAGATATATACGTTGTGAAATGAGTTATCTACACAGGAATATTTTGTAAATGTTTCTTTACATACCTTAATTGTTTCACGTCTGTAACACAGCATTAAAACGGCTGATCAAACAAAACAGAAGTCATCGTCATGGACCCATTAGCTGCAGAAGCTAGCTCTCCAATCAGCTAAACAGACTCAAAAACTCCACGGTGAGGTCTTGGTGAATTTGCAAAACTAAAACAATACAAAAAGAACGCCATTGTAAGTTAATAATACTAACACAGACACTCATAACCGTGTTAGCATATTAGCTAATGCTAATGACACTAGCTTCATTACATTACGATAGCACGTACTAATATGCATGAAAACACTCCTACAGACATCACACATGGGACGGTTTAGTAAGTAAGAATTATTTAGTTATATTGTAAAACTCACAAATGTTGCTTGGAGTGATGAATGAAGTATCCATACGAGTAGAAACGCTACGGACGGCTAGAAGACAGAACGGCAATTCTACTTCCGGTTCAAAGCTCTCAACAAAAGAGCACTGCAGCACCTGCAGTGAG
>NC_084550.2:59327500-59337500 GCF_033978685.3 Nerophis lumbriciformis | reverse complement strand
TGCAGCCTTCATCCGCCATCCCAGCCGTTGTGACGATCCATAGGGTTAGCAATCATCCTCCGCCTGTTCCACCGTTGAGGTCTTGGGTCGTTATTTCCCCATAACTGGGCCCACATGGATGTGGGGGTGCCTTCTTCCGCCATCGCAGCCGTTGTGGTAGTTCTTACATCTACCGTCTTCCACCTACTCCGCCGTTGAGGTCTTCACCGTATCCCTGGCTAGGGGGCAGTCAGGTACTAGGCCTTTGCCAAGGGCCACCTGGGGTAACAGTAGTAAAGGGGTTAACCTCCTAGAGCCCCAAGACCGCATAGAGGAGCCTCCACTGCCGGATGCACTTCAACGTCATGCCCAGGCCATGTTGCTTCGAGAAGTGTTTCTCCTGCCCTGTTGTGTTGACAGCAATTGTTGCTGTGTGGTATTGTCCTCTTTTATGTGAAAGGCAAAATGTGCTTTTTTTATTCCGGCTTCAATTGCATTTCAAGGCTTAATTTACGAGGGCATTAGAGGAAACTAATAAAGCTGTTGTGATTTATTACTACAGGCCCCTTTTCTTTATGATTTCTCTACTGTAAAAGACATAATAGCCTTGTGAATGGATGTGGACCCCCACACCCCCCCCCCCCAGCTATTATTTACTCTGGAGACATGTAGCCGCGTTACGGGACAGGAGGCATGCAGGAATTAAATTACACCCAAATTTAGTGATCCTTCAAGAGAATGGCTTCCCTTGTGGGATAAGGTTACCGTAGTTACATATCAGCCATGGAGGGGGGAAAATGGCCGCCTGAGTTGAAAAGCCAAGTGTTGATGGTGCAGCGTGTGAGCGACATGTTGGCTCCTGTCCTCCGCCATCTTTGCAGGATGTTTGATTAGCCGTTGTTGTTGTTGGCGTTCTTCCTCATGGTGATAATGCACATTTACTCATGTGCTTCACCTTTGAGTGCTGGCGCTAAATCCTCCGGGGGGGGGGGGGGGGGCATACTTGCCAACCCTCCCGATTTTCCCGGGAGACTCCCGAATTTCAGTGCCTCTCCCGGGGCAACCATTCTCCCAAATTTCTCCCGATTTCCACCCGGACAACAATATTGGGGGCGTGCCTTAAAGGCACTGCCTTTAGCGTCCTCTCCCACCTGAAAAGGAGACTATTATATATATGTCTCCCTTATCCATAGGTTTATCTATAACCCATAAAGTAGGCAGGCACGGAGCTATTTCTCAGCGTGTGTTTATTCCAGCCGGCACGTTAATACACTGACACACAACATCCGGATTCCCATCATGCATTGCTTCAAAACTACGGCAAGTAGTAATGTCCAAAAACATAACAGAGACGAAGCAGAAGAACGAAGAAGAGACATAGCGACGACGAGTAAGAAGAAGAAGTACGCTTGCAAGTTCCAAAATGATTGGAAAACATAATTTCAGTTCATCCAAGACAGCTGGAAGGGGAAGGGGTTTGCTGCCTGCACATTTTGTAGATCAGACTTCTCCATTGAATACGGTGGCCGAACGGATATACTCATTCATGAACGGATTATTTATATATACTAGGGATGTCCCGATCCGATATTTGGATCGGATCGGCTGCCGATATTTGCCAAAAATTGCGTATCGGCAAGGCATGGGAAAATGCCGATCCAGATCCAGTTTTAAAAAAATCTCCGGTCCGTGTTTTCCAACGCACCGATTTAAATAATACATTCCACTTTTCTGCTGCTCTGTAATTTCCGTTCCGCATTTTCCAGCACACCTTCAACACATCCACACGTCTGTGAATTCTCACGCAGTTGCTTTTAGCTGCTGGCATTACACGACAGGCTCTTCTCACTCTTTCCTGTGTCTCCCTCTCACAGACAGCAAGTGCACCTTCTTACACACGTCACATACTGTCACGACATACGTCACATACTGTCACGTCATACGTCACATACGTATACGTCCTCCCCGAGCAGAGAGGTAGCAGCATGGCTAACGTTAGCTGTGATGCTAGCGCAGCCGTGCGAGCTACGCTCCCTCTAAGGTGCTCGCCTGTGCAATTGCGCACTGTTTAAGCGTCCTCTGCGCATAGCAAATCTATGCCACGCACAAAATCAAATAAAAAAATAAGCGCATAACAATTTTCGACACACGGACACGACAGAGAAAACAGTTTTCGTCATTATTGTTCAAATATTGTGACGTCTGTCGAGACGCTTATCTCCGTTCGGTGCCACACGCCCACACCATCAAAATGCTGAGGCAAACATTTCCACATCAACACCGTATGAAAAAATTAGTGATTTTTTTAGTTGTGATTTCCTTCTCTGCATGAAAGTTTAAAAGTAGCATATATTAATGCAGTATGAAGAAGAATGTTTTAATGTAGACATGCAAGCCTTGAAAGAACATTTTGAAAATCAAGACTACATTTCCTGCAAATGGTTGCATTTCTACCCTATATTTTAACTTTAGATTTTTTCTCATATCAAACTCTTTTGGCTGTCTTTTTGACACTTACATCCGGCGCCCCCCTCCACACCCTGGATTATAAATAATGTAAATAATTCAATGTGATTATCTTGTGTGATGACTGTATTATGATGATAGTATATATCTGTATCATGAATCAATTTAAGTGGACCCCGACTTAAACAAGTTGAAAAACTTATTGGGATGTTACCATTTAGTGGTCAATTGTACGGAATATGTACTTCACTATGCAACCTACTAATAAAAGTCTCAATCAATCAATCAAAACACATAGAATCATCATACTGCTGTGATTATATGCATCAAGTGTTCATTCAAGGCTAAGGCAAAATATCGAGATATATATTGTGTATCGCAATATGGCCTTAAAATATCGCAATATTAAAAAAAGGCCATATCGCCCAGCCCTAGTTCAATGATGCCATTTCTGTTTGTCATGTATAATTTTGTCTATTTTGTGTTTATCCTTGAATAAACAGGTCAGTTTCTTGTTACCAACCATTGTGTATTATTCAAACTCCCCTAATTCAGCTGGCTAGTTGTTATCAAGAGTACTAAGACACTTTTCAACATGATTCTGACAACTAAGTAGGCTAAATAACTTTAAACTTTTATACATGCTCGGATAGGCCAGTATCGGTCAGTATCGGTATCGGATCGGAAATGCAAAAACAATATCGGTATCGGATCGGAAGTGCAAAAACCTGGATCGGGACATCCCTAATATATACTGTACATATATATATATAAGAAGTACTTGAAAATATATGCCCCCATCTCCCGAATTCGGAGGTCTCAAGGTTGGCAAGTATGGGGCGAGGTGGCGTCTGTTTTGTCCGCGCTCGAGCTTGTTGACGTTGAAAATTAGCACACGCATGCAGAAGCCTTTTTGATTGCGTTTGATAACGTGACCCTAAAATAGAGGGGAACGCCAGAAAAAAGCAGATTAGCGAGTCACGCCAGGTGTGTTTCCACAGCTCACATTCCGTGCAAGGAGCGCTAAAATCCTCTGGATATAACATATTCCACGATAAATAAGGCGGAGGGAAGCTGCCTTCTCCTCTACTGGGTTAAACACCAACATACAGGCTCTGAGCCAGGGCGCAACAAGAGTCGTCACCCTAGCCCGGGGGTCGGCAACCCGCGGCTCTAGAGCCCTTTAGCGCCGCCCTAGTGGCTCTCTGGAGCTTTTTCAAAAATGTATGAAAAATGGAAAAAGATGAGGGGAAAAAACATATATTATTTGTGTTAATATGGTTTCTGTAGGAGGACAAACATGACACAAACCTCCATAATTGTTATAAATCACACTGTGTATATTATACATGCTTCACTGATTCGAGTATTTGGCGAGCACCGTTTTGTCCAACTAATTTTGGCGGTCCTTGAACTCACCGTAGTTTGTTTACATGTATAACTTTTTCCGACTTTCTAAGACGTGTTTTATGCCACTTCTTTTTCTGCCTCATTTTGTCCACCAAACTTTTAACGTTGTGCGTGAATACTCAAAGGTGAATTTTGTTGATGTTATTGACTTGTGTGGAGTGCTAATCAGACATATTTGGTCACTGCATGACTGCAAGCTAATCGATGCTAATATGCTATTTAGACTAGCTATATGTACATATTGCATCATTATGCCTTATTTGTAGGTATATTTGAGCTCATTTAGTTTCCTTTAAAGGGGAACATTATCACCAGACCTATGTAAGCGTCAATATATACCTTGATGTTGCAGAAAAAAGACCATATATTTTTTTAACCGATTTCCGAACTCTCAATGGGTGAATTTTGGCGAATTAAACGCCTTTCTAATAATCGCTCTCGGAGCGATGACGTCACAACGTGGCGTCGCATCGGGAAGCAATCCGCCATTTTCTCAAACACCGAGTCAAATCAGCTCTGTTATTTTCCGTTTTTTCGACTGTTTTCCGTACCTTGGAGACATCATGCCTCGTCGGTGTGTTGTCGGAGGGTGTAACAACACGAACAGGGACGGATTCAAGTTGCACCAGTGGCCCAAAGATACGAAAGTGGCAAGAAATTGGACGTTTGTTCCGCACACTTTACCGACGAAAGCTATGCTACGACAGAGATGGCAAGAATGTGTGGATATCCTGCGACACTCAAAGCAGATGCATTTCCAACGATAAAGTCAAAGAAATCTGCCGCCAGACCCCCCATTGAATCTGCCGGAGTGTGTGAGCAATTCAGGGACAAAGGACCTCGGTAGCACGGCAAGCAATGGCGGCAGTTTGTTCCCGCAGACGAGCGAGCTAAACCCCCTATCGACCCTAGCTTCCCTGGCCTGCTGACATCAACTCCAAAACTGGACAGATCAGCTTTCAGGAAAAGAGCGCGGATGAGGGTATGTCTACAGAATATATTAATTGATGAAAATTGGGCTGTCTGCACTCTCAAAGTGCATGTTGTTGCCAAATGTATTTCATATGCTGTAAACCTAGTTCATAGTTGTTAGTTTCCTTTAATGCCAAACAAACACATACCAATCGTTGGTTAGAAGGCGTTCGCCGAATTCGTCCTCGCTTTCTCCCGTGTCGCTGGCTGTCGTGTCGTTTTCGTCGGTTTCGCTTGCATACGGTTCAAACCGATATGGCTCAATAGTTTCAGTTTCTTCTTCAATTTCGTTTTCGCTACCTGCCTCCACACTACAACCATCCGTTTCAATACATTCGTAATCTGTTGAATCGCTTAAGCCGCTGAAATCCGAGTCTGAATCCGAGCTAATGTCGCTATATCTTGCTGTTCTTTCCGCCATGTTTGTTTGTATTGGCATCACTATGTGACGTCACAGGAAAATGGACGGGTGTTTATAACGATGGTTAAAATCAGGCACTTTGAAGCTTTTTTTAGGGATATTGCGTGATGGGTAAAATTTTTTTTAAAACTTCGAAAAATATAATAAGCCACTGGGAACTGATTTTTAATGGTTTTAACAATTCTGAATTTGTGATAATGTTCCCCTTTAAGTCCTCTTAATTAAATTGATATCTCATGACACACTATCTGTATGTAATATGGCTTTTAATTTTTTGCGGCCCCAGACAGATTTGTTTTTGTATTTTTGGTCCAATATGGCTCTTTCAACATTTTGGGTTGTCGACCCCTGCCCTAGCCCGTCGCCTCTCACTGCTTGCAACGCCACAGTTAAAGAGAGTGCAGGCCCTCTCCAGAGGACTAGTTCCAGAGCCGCTGTGCATCAAAGTGAGTCCGACGAGATCTATCCACGTCGCGCACTAGCTCAGGCTTCTTCCCACCCAGCGAGGTGATGTTCCACGTCCCAAGAGCTAGCTTCCGTAGCCGAGGATCGGACCGCCAAGGGCCCTGCCTTCTGCTGCGGCCCAGCTCACACTGCACCCGACCTCTATGCCCCCTCCTATGAGTGGTGAGCCCATTGGAGAGGCGACCCACGTTACCTCTTCGGGCGCTTGCCATCGAGCCCTACCTCCAGGCCTGGCTACAGAGAAGGGCCCCGGTGAGGGAAATCTGGGTCCTTGTTTTTGATTTTCCATAAATGTATTCGAGCTGGACTTTGTCTGGTCCCCTCATCTAGGGCCTGTTTGTCTTGGGTGGCATAGAAGCCCCAGGACAACATAGCTCTTAGGATCATTGGGACATGCAAACCCCTCTACCACGATAAGGCGGCAGCTCAGAGAGGACAATATAAACAACATTTTTTTTCCAGGTTCCCCTTGTTTCAGTTGTGGTTGTCAAAACGATAAAATGTATGTATGTCCGATAATATCGGACTGCCGATATTATCTGCCGATAAATGCTTTAAAAATGTAATATCGGAAATGATCGGTATTGGTTTCAAAATTATTGGTATCGGTTTCAAAAAGTAAAATTTATGACTTTTTAAAACACCGCTGTGTACACGGACGTAGGGAGAAGTACAGAGCGCCAATAAACCTTAAAGGCACTGCCTTTGCGTGCCGGCCCAGTCACATAATATCTACGGCTTTTCACACACACACAAGTCAATGCAATGCATACTTGATCAACAGCCATACAGGTCACACTGAGGGTGGCCGTATAAACAACTTTAACACTGTTACAAATATGCGCCACACTGTGAACCCACACCAAACAAGAATGACAAACACATTTCTGGAGAAGATCCGCACCGTAACACAACATAAACACAACAGAACAAATACCCAGAACCCCTTGCAGCACTAACTCTTCCAGGACGCTACAGTATACACCCCCCGCTACCCCCTACCCAAACCCGCCCACCTCAACCTCCTCATGCTCTCTCAGGAAGAGCATGTCCCAAATTCCAAGCTGCTGTTTTGAGGCATGTTAAAAAAAAAAATGCACCTTGTGACTTCAATAATAAATATGGCAGTGCCATGTTGGCATTTTTTTTTTCCATAACTTGAATTGATTTATTTTGGAAAACCTTGTTACATTGTTTAATGCATCCAGCGGGGCATCACAACAAAATTAGGCATAAGAATGTGTTAATTCCACGACTGTATATATCGGTTGATATCGGAATCGGTAATTAAAAGTTGGACAATATCAGAATATCGGATATCAGCAAAAAAGCCATTATCGGACATCTCTAATAAATTGTTTTGCAACCTTTACTTTGGATGACTTTTAGTGATAAATCCTTATGTATTTCTACTTTTGCAGATTTTGTCATTTTCCTCTTGGACTTATCATCCTTGACACCCTTAAAAAAACTACTAACACACAAAATGCACTAAACGACAAAAGAGAGAAGCACACGCATCTTTCATTTCTTCTCTGCCTCCGTTTTTGGATTCCAGTTTGACTTTTACAGCATATTTCTATAATAATTCTTATTTTATCCACCACTTAATCGTTTGCCTTCCCAGAGTCCACTACCTGCATGTAATCATATAATAATCATACAATGTACAGTAGCTGTAATGTGCTGACACAGCCTGAAAGTAAATCTTGGGAGCGCAAAATGTGTATAAATTGTGTGTGTGTGTGTGTGTGTGTGTGTGTGTGTGTGTGTGTGTGTGTAGAAGCAGCGGGGGCAGACTCAGGGCAGGGAGGGATTATCAGTCCACTCTTGATAACACACAGGTGGCTCAGGATCTGAGGCTCCTTTGATTCGAGCACCCCACCCGACAACACACACGCGCACACACAAACCCACGCACACACACACATTCACGCAAGCAAACACGCAAACAAACACTTTTACGTTGCATTATCACAATGGTTACTTTAAGGGTTTGGCAAGAGGATTAAACAATGAAATAGTGTTTATGTGTTTTATTTTGGTAAACCTTATTGTAAATTCCTTGCAATAGCTGGTTGAGAAATGTTGTTCTTAAACTGTTTGACAATTTGCTCAATTTGTTGACAAAGTGGTGACCCTCGCCCCATCCTTGTTTGTGAATGACTGAGCATTTCATGGCAGCTGCTTTTATACCCAACCATGGCACCCACCTGTTCCCAATTAGCCTGTTCACCTGTGGGATGTTCCAACTAAGTGTTTGAAGAGCATTCCTCAACTTTCCCAGTCTTTTTTGCCACTTGTGCCAGCTTTTTTTGAAACATGTCGCAGGCATTAAATTCCAAATGAGCTAATATTTGCAAAAAATGACAACGTCTTCCAGTTAGAACGTTAAATATCTTGTCTTTGCAGTCTATTCAATTGAATATAGGTTAAAAAGGATTCGCAAATCATTGTATTTTGTTTTTATTTACTATTTACACAACGTGCCAACTTCACTGGTTTTGGGGTTTGTACATTCCGACTGCCTACTGTGGTGCAGCTGTTATTTTACTGGCATGCTTTTGTTTTGAAGGCCTGACCTAAAATGTTTAGGTGCTGGGAAAGAAGGGCAAAATACGGGAGGGGGCGGGAGGCGCTTGACATTTATGGATGCTCTTTTCTACCCTTTCTCCAGTCACCTTCTCTGCTGCTGCGTGTGCACATCCATCACCGCTCAGCAACATGCCGGGGTGCATTCATTATTACACGCCGGAGAAAGAGGAAGAGGACGCAGGTCAGGACTCGGGAAGTGGGCCAGAGAGCAGGCCGGGGTCAAGACTAGGCCGTCGGGGTAGGGAGGGAGCGGGGCGTCTCGGCTGGGAGAAGCTTGGTTGAAGATAAGGAGATTCTTGTGGGATTTTAGGGTGCAAGGGGTGGAGGGCGAGGGCTAAGACGACTTGGAAGCGGTCCAGAAATGTTGGAAATCTCAGCTTTATTAAAAGAGGATTTTGGAGAAGAAAAGGCTGGATTAGACCGGAGGCCACTTGAAAGGAATTTGAATGAACATACAGAAGCTAATACATAAGGTCATACGCGCGTGGGATATTTCTTCAGGACCAGTGTCAACATGCGGCATGCAACAGTTGGTCTCTTCATTAGGTACACCTGCACAATCAAATACAAGATCTGCATTTACGGACGTGATCTTGTCCTTCTGTGAACATTTGTCAAAACTTGGACCGCTGCCATGTCGCCGCTGCTTATTATTTTGTCCGACAAGGTGGCGCTGTTATTGAACGTATAGGTCGACTTGAAATTTCTTAATGCGCGCTATAAAAACCCACTGTGATTTCCAGGTGTTGAGCAGAACCATCACCAAATTCGGAACACATCTTTTAGGCACTGACGAGCACAGGTGTGTCAAATCTGAACATAACTGGTTGAAAAACTTGGCTGGGTTTGTTTCTTAACAGTGGATTGTCCATAAGCCATTGAGCATTTGTCTAATGATTATACACCTTTAATAACAATAGTAATAATATCCATATTACAGTGGAACCTCGCATTACGAACCCCTCATTGTACGAACTTTGCCATTTACAAACCACAGACCAAAAAAAAAAACGTTTTGTACTTGGTGTTAAAAAAAAAGAAGATTTTCTAATTAATTGTGATTCTTATTTGTAACGATTTTTAATCGATTCAAAATTGTTTGAAAATTTGATTAAAAAATCTATATATATATATATATATATATATATATATATATGTATATATATATATATATATATATATATATATATGTGTGTGGGAAAAAATCAAAAGACTACTTCATCTCTACAGGCCTGTTTCATGAGGGGTTCCCTCAATCATCAGGAGATTTTAATAGAAGCATTCACATACCATGGTTTGTATAGGGCACAGAGTGGGTAGGTACAGGCTGGCGTAGGGGCGTGGTGATTGGCTCATATGTTACCTAGGAGGTGTTTCCATCTGTGACGGCATGCTGATACAATATTCAATAACTTGGATTCTTGCATCCAGCACACCTTACAATAGTGGTAATAAAAGATGCAACCTATGCTTGAAAGAGAAACTGTTTATTATCTACCGTCCAGACCTGTCATCCCTCAACAAGCGCAGCGAAATTGTATCAGCATGCCGTCACAGACGGAAACACCTCCTAGGTAACACATGAGCCAATCACCACGCCCCTACGCCAGCCTGTACCCACCCACTCTGTGCCCTATATAAACCATGGTATGTGAATGCTTCTATTAAAATCTCCTGATGATTGAGGGAACC